>NC_046251.1:3615612-3655338 GCF_009819885.2 Catharus ustulatus | reverse complement strand
CCTGAATAATCAATAAACAAAATGTTTTGTTTGTTTGATTTACTTAGTGAAAGCAAAGGGATAATTGTGCTCATGGTTTCTTTTGGGGCTTTTTTGGTGAAAATGGATGCTTTTAAAGGAAGGCTTCAGCATTAAAGCCTTTTTCTTCAGAGTAAGCTAAGTTCAAGCAGTTAAACTGATTTCTTCAAGAGCTACCAGGACAATTTAGTGTGTGACATGCTGTGGCCTGGCTGTCACCACCGCTATGCATTATCATATTGCTGGAATTTTTGAGTCTGGTCTCAGCAGGAATTCGCAGATCAGACACAAACAAAGAGAAACTCCTGTGCAGCTGTGTCTTCACAGGAAGAGATGGGCCTTCCTTCCTCCACGGGAATCCCTGGGAAGTCAACCTTAGCTCATAATCCAGGGGGGTCATGTTGATAAGGTGCTGTTCATAGCATGGTGGAGAATACAAAGCAGCTCCATGGTAACTCATATTCTGCTTTGTTTTCTCAACCCGGCGACACTGGCCTCAGCTCTAGATGTCATTTGGGCTCGCTGTCCTAAAGGGTTTAAGTCTGAAATATGTCCCAGTGTCCCCTGCACTCCTTTCATTTGCATTCGGGTCCATGATGTCACCCTCCTCCCAGGAACCATTTTCAGGGCAGCAGCAGCAGCAACACCCAACAGAGGGAAAAACGGATACACAGGTGAGACAGAATGGGGGCTGGAACAGAATGGGGCCAAAAATTTAACATTAACAGTTAACATGAATTAGCAACCAGAACAGAGTAAAGCTTAACATTGACAATTACACATGAAAAACGGAAACTTATGACTTGTTCATAACAGCTTGTACCAAGAAAAAACCACTGAACAGTTCCATTTATCATAATGTTCACACCCTAAGAGGAAACAATCTGGGGAAGTGGAAACATTAATTTAAAAAAAGGTCACAAGAAGCCTTATTAATAAATGAAGACAATTTATTACTTAAGTGTTAATGGTAAAAAAATTCAGCACAGCTGTTGCATTTTAAAAAGTGAAACTACAATTAAGTACTATGTTCTAGTTCAAGAAACAGATGAACCTAATGTTCTTTAAAACAGTTAAGCATTATCCAGTTCATCTTATGAAAACTCGTAAATTAAAGAACTACTTCCTAAATTTAGAGATTAAAAAAATTCTACATTCACAGTTTCAGTTTGTTTTTTCTCCCACGCCCATCAGGAGTGCCATCCATTTTGCGCTTCTGTGCCTGCAAGGTAAGATTTGGTACAAAGTCATTGTCACACAGAAAGGTTGTAAGCAAGCAATGTGCATCAAAACAAAGCAGATGGAGAAGACTGACACCCTGGCAGCTTTAAAATGTGATGGTAAATATACACATCTTTGCTGTTGTTTTTCATTCTGCAAATCTGGAAGAGTGTGATTTCACATTGGTAAAAAGTGTATAAAACAAGTGAGGATGTTATAAAGCTTCCTATAATGAAAAGGTACTTCTAAATACCCATTTAAATGTTCTGTGAACAAGTCCAAGAAACTTAATAAGCCATCACTGTTAACCTTACTGATTTCTGCACATCTCTCAAGTTGTGATTCTAAGATTTTGCTACAACAGCTCTAGGCAACAGCCTGAAGAAATGGTGGTAGGAAAATGGGTAAAGGTGGTATTTTATTTACAAAAAAGGTCTTCATTTTAAAAATACTTTGAATTTGGTTGTCAAAGAGAGCTGTCAAGCATATGTGCTGTTTTCCCAAATCTAGCTCTAGAGGCCCATTTGTAAATAGATCGGTGGATGATTTAGCAGATTATATAAATCAAAATACATCCCTGGTGGACTTACCAGGGTAAATTTATAGTCTACCAACCCAGTGATCCAAAACATAACAAGCTTATCTGCTCCAAAGCATGTGAGCTACGCTTAAGAACCTTTTTTCCTTTATTTGACATCCTCAACTGTACGAGCTGAACACCAACGTGAACTTCAGGCAGCTTTTAACATTGCTCTCTAAGTTGTTGCTATCAAATAACTTTGGATATCACTTGTCCTAGACATTTGGAAAACCACTGTTTTCAAGTGAGCTTTTTCACAGAAATGCCTTTTAAATCTTACTGAGGATTGTTTTGGTCCTCGTTTCTTCTTTTCTGCCTTTTCCTTTTCTTCCAGTTCCATATTTTCTCTTTCAATGAGAGTGATTAAAGTATTACACCTCCTTTGCAGCTCCTGCATGACACAGCCTATTCAATCAGTACCTTAGGCAGCCAATAATGTAAAAATCCTCTTAAAATACTAAAAATGCTGGTGATGTTTCACTGGATCTTGTCAGAGTAACAAAGAATGAAATGTTTCCTGATTCTTACTTACTGGCTGGCTTCACAGGAATGGATCTGACTGCAGAGGTTTGCTTTGTAAAACACATTTGTATTTAACTCATACTGGAAAAGTTATAATTTTGAACTTCTCCCATTTGCAGCCATGGCTGAATTGAACACCCATGCAATTGTCAGAAAGTTATAAAAAGGTAAAACCTCATTCCCATGCACCTACCTCAGTATTTCAGCAGCAATATACAGTAATTTCACGACTATAAGGCGCACCCTTTTGACTAAAATTTTCCCTGGAACCCGGAAGTGCGCCTTGTAGTCCGGTGCGCCTTATCTGATCTACAAAGTTCAAAAAAATTGCCTACCCGGAAGTGCGAGCTGCGAGCCACGGGGGGAGCCGGTAGGGCCATGGCTGCCAGGTGGAGGTGGGGCGGAGCAGGGGCGGGCACGCCCCGGCCCTGTGGAGGCGGAGCCGTCCCTCCAGAGGCACACCCCGGCCCCGTGCAGGCGGGACGGCCCCTCTAGAGGCACCCCCCGGCCCCGTGCAAGCGGGACGACCCCTCCACAAGCAGCCCCCGGCCCCGTGGAGGTGGAGCCGCCCCTCCACAGGCACCCCCTGGCCCCGTGGAGGCGGCACGGCCCCTACAGAGGCACGCCCGGGCCTCGTGGAGGCAGAGCCGCCCCTCCACAGGCACGCCCGGGCCCCGTGCAGGCGGAGCCGTCCTTCCAGAGGCACCCTCCAGCCCCGTGCAAGCGGGACGGCCCCTCCAGAGACACGCCCGGGCCCCGTGCAGGCGAAGCCGCGCGTCCAGAGGCACCCCCCGGCCCTGTGGAGGCGGAGCCGCCCCTCCACAGGCACCCACCGGCCCCGTGCAGGCAGCACGGAGGGGCGGCGGCCATAGCCCGGCCCCGGAGAGGCAGCACGGAGGGGCGGCGGCCATAGCCCGGCCCCGGAGAGGCAGCACAGAGGGGTGGCGGCCATAGCCCGGCCCCGGAGAGGCAGCACGGAGGGGTGGCGGCCATGCCCCGGCCCCGCCGGATGCAGGCGGGCCTGGGGCCCCGCGGCACCGCCCCTGCCAGGTACAGGCGGGCCCGGGGGCCAATGACTGCCGGGTTGAGGCGGGGCCTCGGCCAGCAACCGCGCGGAGGGAGCTGGGGGCGGAGCCTCGCTGCAAAAAAAAAAGTGCGCCCTATAGTCCGGTGCGCCTTATCTGATCTACAAAGTTGCGAATTTTGCCAACTCCCGGCGGGTGCGCCTTATAGTCCGGTGCGCCTTATGGTCGTGAAATTACTGTAATTTAATTAATTTAATATTGTGATAGGCATTCATGAACAAAAAAGAGAAATATATATATGTAAACCATTGCAGTTCTGGACTTGAGAAACCAGTCAAATCTGAATTGCAGCGAGTTTCGGATACATTGTCTTAATTCATCAAAGACATTTTCTTTATCAAATCCTAGTTTGTGAAGCATACAGATTAGGAAGTGATCCTCCTCTTCAGTGAAATTCTTCCCTTTATTAGTACCATAGGATATTCTTACTTGGTGGAAAAAGGCTTTATATCTCCCAATCGGAACAAAACAAATCAGACCACATAAAGCTAAGAAATAGGTCAGAATTAGCATGGAAATCTTTAGTACGAAAGCAATAAATCACAGGAAGACAGAAAACTAGATCTCTAAGGATCTCCCGTGCTAAGTCATCACAAGAAAAGAACTCTAGGTTCAGGACGGTGCATTTATGAAAGCTGTCTAAACTGGCAAATTCTGGTTTAGACAATAGGCAGCTTTGTAATCTTTTGACTCATGGCAGACTTTCATTACATTGGAAACAGCCAAGACAGGCCAGGATTCAAATGGCAACGATCCTTTTTAACACAAATCCTCGGGTACTGGTAAAATCAGAGAAAGGGTGACAAGGTAATTTTTGGTCTTCCCTTAGAGTCAGGATTAAAACATGAAGGAGATGAATTTTTTGTTTGGACCTGGTTGTTCATTAAATCATATCTAAAGTATAGAGAGTTCTGCAACACTTCTAGCTACTAGGTAAAAGTGAGCAAAATGGAGATTAATCTACTTAGTTACAAGGTTTTTTTAAAAGCTAAACAGTCCAATTAAAAGCTAACACCTATATTATTTATGCTTTTGACCTAATAACCAAACAAACACCTTTGACCTGCACTGAGGGATTTTCTGTCTAACTAAAAGCTACTACTTGAAAGGATGAAAACAAGGAAAAAAAGGAGGAAAGAGATAAGGCCTAAGAACCTCCATCTTGTCCCATACCTATTACTGTATTCTCAAAACTCTCAATTCTAAAGCCCTCACCATGTGACACCACACACTTTTATTCCAACTACACACCCGTGACTTTAACTAGATTACTCAAGTTTGGAACCTCTTCAAAAGTCAAAAGCAGTATTCCCCTAAGAGTCAGTGTCAAAAAGCACAAAAAGTTCAAAACTTCCAAGCTGCTAAGTTCCAGCAAGGGGACAGTGATGACAAAGGAATATCTCCCCCACCCCATGCTGAAGAAGAGTGATAGGAGTCCCTACTGCCCACACCTTATTTGTTTATGTTCAAAGAGGATTGTATTCCATCTGGTTATTCTTTCCCAGCTTCAAATGCTATTTATTACTCCTCTTTCCCAATGGAATCTCATTTCTGATAAGGCCATGCTGCCTGCAAAACTCTTTGGATTCGACATCCTGCTAAAATACTCAGCTAAGAGCAGAAAACTTTAGCAGGCAAACCATGTGATACTTGCATATTTTAAACTATAAAGCAAATACATGTGTACACTCCTATCAGAAAGACTGCAGGCTTCCTGTTTGAACACTGGCTGGGAAAATGATTCCAACTAGAAAAGCCTGCATGCAGAGGGGGATGCAGCCCCATAGAAAACTGAGCTTTTTGTGTGCAGTTCCTTAAAATCAGAGTGCCTGCCTATGTCCTGGTTGCAGGACTCATTTCTGTCTCCTTACCTCCACTTGCAGCAATATTTTCATTGCAGAGTGTTTCCATCTCTTCTAGGAGTTGGAAACAAGCTGCATGAAACACACATCAAGAGGCAAAAAAACAAACAAAAAAAAATCCACAAGCAACAATCACTGGGGAACAAGCTGAGGTCCCACCAACCCAGGGAAACTCCTGAGTAAATAAAGGTTTGCCAAAGATAAAACCAAGGTGCTCAGAATGCAGCACTGACTGCATGGTTTCTCAGCTCCAGCCCAACCTAGTCCCCAAACCAGGATGGGAACAAGAAGCAGGACCTGGCTTGCTGTGCCTGCTGGGACAGCTGCAGGGTGCTCAGCAGGATCCCTCATGGGGAGACTGTGGCTCCCACATCAAATGACACCGAGGTTCATTTCACAAACAAGTTGTCACAGGTGATAAAAATTCAGCCAATTCGCCCATTCAAGCTTAATTAGAACAAATTACTGGCAAATTCTTAACTGTAAATTGTTCCCACAGTCAAATGGCTCTTTCTGTCCTTATTTAGACTGAAACTGTTCTTGGGACTATTTTTGGCATCACTGTAGTGCAGAGTTTTGCAAACCCAAGTGCTCTGTTCCAGATACTTAAATTTTTTTTGCTGGCTGCTTTTACCACATCTGTATTTGTTTTTTAAAGCTTTGCACATTTCCTCTACTGGAACTGGTAGCAAATAAAGCACAGCCAGCCAGGAAATGAAAACTTGTAATTCCTCCTTGGCTCAGTCTTCGAGGCTGGTGTTGCTGCCACTTGGTGGCATTTTAATGCAACTCTGCTCTAAGCAGGCAGTTATGGAGCTCTGGCTGTTCTGGGAGAGGCAAAAAAGTCACCTCTGCATGTCTGTGCTGCTGCTTCATACCCACTGGTCACTGGTTTTGAGCAGAAGGTCACTTACTGCCCTTAATTAAAGTTTTCCTCACTGACAGAACGTCAAAGCTGACAGACAAAATGAACAGGTAAAAAAGTCATCTTGTTCATGTCCTAGAATGGGCCCAAGTGGAAACAATGAGCACCTTTCCTGACCCTTTGCAGGTCCTTGACCTGGCTTCTGGTTGAAATACAATAGATTTTTTAACATTTTCTATTATTTCATGGAATGACAGAATGGATTGGGTTGAAAGAGACATCAAAGATGGTTTTAGTTCCAACCCTCCTGCTGTGGGCAGGGATAACTCCAGGGACAAGGAGTAAAAAAGGTTTGATAGGTAAAATGGGGAGGGAGAACATGGACCTTCCTTCTGGCCATTAGGGCAGCTTATCCCTGAAATGCACTGAGGCTTTTAATAAAGTGAACATAAAATCCATGTTTTATTGACCATTTGATGACCATTCCCAATAACTTGCTTTCATATTGGAATACAGTGGATTGTGGGGTGATATGGGGGATACAACTGTAGAAAGGAAGTTCCTCAGCTGTGTTTGAGGGACAATGAAACTACCTGTACAAATAAAACTTTTTATTGAGCAGTTTTTTGAATCTGACTCTAAATATCTTATATAAATATCATTGATCCAAAGCCCATCAATGTCAATAAAAGGGATGGCAGAACTTAGAGGGCATTGGGGTTTTCTTTTTTTTCACAGAAGCGTGACTTCTCCGAAAAAAAAAACCCCTTGAGCCATACTACGAGATTAATTTCCAGGAAATCTCTGGGAAGAGAAGGGTGTCAACTGAGCACACCAATGCTGTGGATGCTGCCTCCACTGTTAGTGTGGCAAGGGAAAAGAGCTTGTAAACAGTTCATTATTCACTTTTGGGTTCCCTTGACAGGTTTCTAAGTCACTGGGCCCATCCTAGAGTGTGGCTCCCTGTGGGAGAGGGAGCCCAAGCCCTCTCCCACAGGAAGGACTCCCTACTTTGGTGCCAAATTCTGCTCCTGGACATTCACTGGGACCAGCAGTGCTTGCAGCAAATACCCAAATGAAAAATGTGCCTTACATTGCACATTCAGCCACTTCATCCCTCCTTTATCAGAAGAGATTCCTCTCCCTGGAAGCTCTCAGACTCACAACAAGGCCCAATCCCATTGCAGTTTCCCACCCTCACCAACCCAAATGCCAAAAAGCAGCCCAAGTAGGAATCCTCCCTGTGAGTCCCATCCCTCCAGCACAGGAGACAGGCAGAGCTGTTTCCAACCACACCTTGGGTGTCATTTTGCCACCCAAACTTGGCTCTGACTAGGGTAAAACTGAGCAAGATCCTCAGTAACAATCTGAGTGCAGATTTCCTGTCATTGATAGGTGTGAATATTGTCCTGTTAGTTATTCATAACAGTTATTAATAATATTCAATATTCATAGACCATCAGCACACGGGGCCATTCAGAAAATTCATTGCACTTGGTCATTTTAAAGGCAGGTACCACCCCCATCTCTCCTTTTGCAAGGCAGAAAAGCATTACCCTCAAAAACCACAAAGTCTTCCTTAGGTAATGAAGAGAACTTAAAACTGTATTTAAAACAAACACAAAAGTATGCAGGTGTTTTGCATTGAACAGTAAGAAAATAAACAAAACAGAACTGTTTGTGAGGCTCCAAAGAAACAGAGAACATGGAACTATCCAAAAAACCAGAGAACATGGAGCTATTTACATCCTGGAGGCCCAGTAAAGGCACTTGGGTTCCAGTCAGAGTCACTATAAATTCTGTCTCGTTCAGTGTATGAGGTCAGGTCGGCTCCTGGTCACATTCTCTTGGTTTGTTCAGCAGAAATCTCTGGAAAAAAAGGAAGGTTAGAGAAAACATTTGGTTGGGTTCATCCAACAAGCACATCTGGCAGAAGACAGTCCATGATTGGAGGCACTTTACTCAAAGAGGACCTGCACAGATTTTTCACCTTCACCAGCTGCCTCTTTATGGAGAGGAGTTTTAGAGCATCCCAGCCCTTCTGCCAGGCACATCCTGATTATTTTCTTTTGCATGTTCACCAGCAGATCATGGCAATGCATCCCTTTTCCCAAAGGAGCCCACTCCATGAATCTCCATAAAGCTTTGTGTTTTATGGAAAATGACACTGCAAAGGCCCTGTGGGATGGCAGGTTACAGGTTCTGAGTATTCCCCACTGCTTGCACCAAAGGACAACACAATATTTGCAATGACTAAACTGTACAATCAAAAACGTAGCAGCAACTCTAGGAATACCTTTTGGCAAATACTGGTCACAAGCCCAGCAAGGAGTCAAAAATCCTAGGGCTGCCCATCTGTAGCCAAGTTACTCAGCAGGTGCTGCTCTGATGGGGCTGCTCTCCCCCATCCCTCCCTCTCTCTTTGCTCCCAAAACGAGGAAGCAATGAGGAAGCAGAAACCAGGGTGGCTGCAGTGCCAGCCAAGCCTGGTGTCTTCAGGAACTACAGGCAAGGCTGTGAAACAAACACTTACCCTTCAAACTTCTGTCTTCTTGTCTTGTCTTCCTTTGGCAGAAAGGTCTCTGGGAAACGATTCTTCTCATCCCCTGCAGATCCCTGAAAAAGCACAGAGAGAGAAAGCTCTTCAGAGAGAGATGCCTAAAGCAACTCCAAAGCCCGGCTTTTCTAAATTTCCAGAGAAAATGTTCATTTGTCCCAGGCATAGTCTGTACTCCAGGCTCTCCCCCTCTTCCCCAGCAATCCCTCCAGTGATGGAAATGGAACCTTGGATTCTCACTTGGCAACTCACAATCCTTTGCAACCATTAAACTTTTCCCAAGCATTGAGAAATTCAGCAGCAGGTTTCCTTGCTCAGTGGCAGAGAGAGCAGTGATGCCTGCAGCCTGGAAAACTATGAGGGAAAATGGAGGTGTTAGAAGGCAACAGAAACACTGTGCACACCCTGGCCTAACTCACAGCCCACCCTCCCCCAAACATCCTAAATGCCTGACAAACCAACAGTAAACAGCCAAATTTTAAAAAACTGCCAGTAAAATCCAATTTTATAACCCAGAAATGCAAAGATGCAAGGGTAATGAACAATTTTCTAAGCAAGCTATAAAACTTCAGTCCCAGGGTGCAGCCACTACCAGAGGTTTGCTGTTTCTTATTTTTAACCAAACCATCCTTTCTATTTGTAAACACACCCTTTTTACACCAGTCTTGTATTTGCAATTGCTCAGAAATAGTTACTTATCTGAGGGGATGAAGACAACACAGAGCACGTGTGGGTTGCAGGAATCCTCCAGCCAGCTCTCCTGGATACTCATGCTGATATCCTGGGATTGTACCTTGTGATCTTCCTCCACTTTCCTGTGCTTGGCAAAGTATCCTGGCAGGTTTGTCCATGGCAGGCAGGTTCTGGTTCCTGGCAGGGCTGTCCATGGCAGGCAGGTTCTGGTTCCTGGCAGGGTTGTCCATGGCAGCCAGGTTCTGATTGTCAGTCTCGGTTCTGGGTCACTTTTGGGTCGTTGTGATCCAGTTTGGTGCACGTTGTGCAGCAGCCATGTCCAGCAGTGGTGGCAGCACCACGTTCTTCCTCTGTGGACAAGAGAGGGAAATTCATTAATATGATGCACATATAACGTTCTTAAAAACTTGGCTACATCCTGTACCAGTTCTTGTCAGTGTCTCAACTAGACAACACTTCCAAAGCTGAGAGGCTTCAAGTGAGAGGGACTTTTAATTGGCAGAGACTTTAACATTCAATAGCACAGCAACCTAGCAGATTTCTGATCATCTGAAATCAGGATGACCAGGGAACTCTGGCAGCAAGAAGCAGCACCAAATAGCTCTCAACCTTCTTTCACCACTGCTCATTTCCACCATTTTTAGTCAGCTTCTCAAAGTTTCCAAGAATATACCAGGCAGTGAATCCCAGCTCATGGGACAGAGGGCCTGGCATAGGTGCTGGTTGGAATGGGCATTTGTCAGTGGGATGGAGCAGGTAGGGATGGGAAGGAGCAGAGGAATTGGGGCAGGTGCTGATGGGATGGGGCAGGTGCCAAGGGCCCCCATGCCCCTGTCCCTGCCCTAACCCACTGGTGCCCAGTCACCTCTCCCACATCCCAGCCCAGCCCTGCCCGGCCATGCCAGAAGCCCCCCAGGCCCCTGTGAGGGGACCAAGCCCCCTGAAGGAGCTGCTGAGGGCAGAGGGGGCCGGGCTGCACCCCACTATCTGTGGGGAGTGTGGGAAAGGCTTCAGCCCGAGCTCGGACCTGGTGCGGCACCGCACCACCCACACTGGGGAGCGACCACTCACCTGCAGCGCCTGCGGGAAGGGCTTCAGACAGAATTCCAACCTGGGCACTCACCAGCGCATCCACACCGGGGAGAAGCCATTCGGCTGCCAGGACTGCGGGAAGCGCTTTGGGGAGAGCTCGGCGCTGGTGCAGCACCGGCGGACGCACAGCGGGGAGCGGCCATACAGATGTGGGGAATGCGGGAAGAGCTTCAGTGTCAGCTCCAACCTGCGGCGACACCACCGTACCCACGGCCGAGAGCGGCCCCACCTGTGCCCCGAGTGCGGGGACACTTTCTGGAACCCTGGCCAGCTCCGGAGGCACCGCAGGGAGCACATGGTGTGAGGGGGAAGAGGGGTGGGCACGGAGACAGGGACACCTGGGTGGGGATCAGGACACCTGGGTGGGGGCAGAACACATCGATGGGGATAGGGACACCATGATGGGGACACCAGGATGAGGATGGGGAGGATGGGATGGGGATGGGGACAAGGACACCGTGGTTGGTGCACAAGGATGAAGAAGATGTGTTGGTTTGGCACAGCCTAGTGGTGGGGGCGACACAGGGGGCTTCAAGCCAACCTCTGATGGCTCTGGAAATGGACATGCTGCTGGCATATAGAGGTTGGTAACATCTGTGATGACGTATTTAAGAAGAAAATCCAAACAGAGTTTGCACAGCTTTTTTCCCAGGGTGGCCAAGTGCCACTGCCAGGTGTCACGGTCCTCACAACCTGAGCAGGGCTCGTGATGGTTCGTTCAACCACAAGGTGCAAAGGACAACAGCAAGAGACTAAGGTTTTGTTCATCAACAAGTAGCAAAGCAATTTATTGAGGACCAACAATTCAGTTTTGGGATAATGGTGAGAAGGAGAAAGATAAAAAGATGACAAAGTAGGGAGGGAGAGAGAGAGACAGAGAGAGACCGCGACAGAGAAAGAGACAGAGGGACAGAGACAGAGAGACCGAGAGACAGAGAGAAAGAGAGAAAGAGAGAGAATTGGAGGAATAGCTATGAGTCTCTTCTGAGGATGATAATTTTATAGTCCATTTCGAGGCGAGGGGCCGCTGGCCAAAAGGTGGGAAGAGTTATGGACCATTGTGAGAGTGAGGCCTGTTGATTCAGCTGCAGAAAGTACGGTCCAGCCTGCACCTGCTAGGGCACAGCGCACCGTAAGGATGCAGCATACAACCAAACTCAGTCCAATAGAACATTTGCCTTGCCGTAGCTTCAGCGGCTCTGGCCTGGAACGAGTGGTGGGGGTCTCAAGGTCTCAGCCACTGACGATGGTTGTGAGGCAGAATCAGGCAATCTTCGGGCCGACTCTTATACCACCCTGTGACTCACGATCATTGTCAGGAGCGCTTCTTCGTGGTGTTATTCTGACATCTTCAGGACTCATCCAAGTTGGTAGCACATCCCAGGGAAAACCAAGATAGGAAAATAGATAGAATAGAAGAGTAAGAGAGATAAGGGGAAAGAGAAAGAGGAAGGGAAAAACAAACAAGTGATCAATCTTTCCAATTATCCAATTATTTTCATTCCATACAAACAATTTCTGCTTACAGAGAGAAATGATCAATTTCAATATGAAATACAATGCAACAATTAATTTCAATCATTATTTGAAATGCAATTCAATTAAACTGAACAATTTGTAAATTGATATTCAAAAGTTAAGATAATCAAAAAGAAAAATAACTCGTTTCAACTATCACTCAAATTACAGGGCGGTCAAAGAAAATGATCTTTGTAATCAAGAACATGTTTCGTCCTATTTCAAGATCACGCAGTACTCCTTACATCAATAACCTTAGGGATGTCAGTGGTGACAGATTTGTGTAAATTTAGTGTGGACGTCAAATGTGTCAACCGTTTCATAATTCTCCAATTCATAATGTAGAGAATTGCTGATAGAACAAAACCAATCAAGACCAGAATCAGGTGGACAATGATGGGATGACTCAGTTTGTTTAGGACCCCTGTGGCAGTAGGCGACCACCCAAAAAGAGTATCCCACCATCGGTATTCCGCAGCTCTTTTTACTCTTTCCAGGACATGATGAATTTCTTTCACCTTATGGAAAAAAGTTATTAAAGTTCTTTGTCCATTACTTTTAATCCTTTCTAAAATATCAATTAGGTCTTGGTGAAGCAGCAATTGCTTTACCAAAGAAAGATTCATTCCAGTGGGGGAAGGCAGTAAGTGAGAGATCAGTCTATAATTGGACTGTAAAAGATGATGAGAGACGACTGGAGCTACAAAAGAAAAGTCACATCCTGTAATTTTAGTAAAGTTACAAACACAAAGATTTGAATGATTTTTAGTGCTTAGTACTAAATTTTCCACAGAAACACTATCACAAGCAGTTCTCAAGCATGCACAGCCATTGCCTATATATACCAGTACTGTCTCAGGAGTCTCGTTTGGGTGAATTTCAAAATTGCAGACGTTCAGTTCAGTATCTAAACAAATATCTTGAGCTCTGATCGCATTACTTTCACAGATAAATCCCAATTGTTCTTGAGCAATGCAAGCTTCCAGACTGACAGTTTGCCATTTTCCACCAATCCGACGGGCCCATTCCCTATGCTTGGAAGGATAGAGAACAGCTCCGTCATGATTCAGTCCCAATGCAATGATAGAGAATATTGAATGCACTGAAGCATTGCGTATTGTCAGCACAAGGGCTGTGGCCACGTTTGTGCTGGGGTCGTAGGTAAAATTTACCAGATTCCACCAAGATTGGAATTCTCTTTCAAAATCAGTGGCGCTATCCCAAATAATTTTACGAATTTCAGTAGGAAGAATGCCTTCCTCGCCTTCCCTTATGATGGAGGCAGCAACTGACTGTATCCATAATTGAGCCTGGATACAGCTGAGAGCAAGAGGAAAGTTACTTCGTGTAGCGCCAAGCGCATCAACTATCAATTTGTGATCATTCACATCTACTTTTTCCCAATTAGGTAATATGTTTGACAACAACCACTGTTGGGTTCCCAAAGCTGTTAGGGAGGACTGCAGTGGTTGCCGCAGTTTGGTTAAATCTCCGGTTGTGGAAGCCAATTTATTCATTAGTGTTTCCGAATCAATGCTATTCAAAATTCCCAGTCCTGTCCCCACAACACCGGTTATGTCTCTAGTAGTTCGTTTTTTAGAGGAGTCCCACTTTTGCAACCAGGTGATCCATCCTTCAAAAGAGGTCTGTAAGAAAGAAGAACAAGCGCGCTGAATTTCAGAAACATTGTTTTGCATTAACAATTTGACCTGTTTAAGGGACCACGCTGGATTGAGCAAAATTTGCTGTCGCCCAGTTTTTTTAATTACAGTAATTTCACGACTATAAGGCGCACCCTTTTGACTAAAATTTTCCCTGGAACCCGGAAGTGCGCCTTATAGTCCGGTGCGCCTTATCTGATGGACAAAGTTCAAAAAAATTGCCTACCCGGAAGTGCGAGCTGCGAGCCACAGGGGGAGCTGGCAGGGCCATGGCTGCCAGGTGGAGGCGGGGCGGAGCAGCGGCGGGAACGCCCCGGCCCTGTGGAGGCGGAGCCGCTCCTCCAGAGGCACGCCCGGGCCCCGTGTAGGCGGAGCCGCCCCTACACAGGCACGCCCCGGCCCCGTGCAGGTGGAGCCACCTGTCCAGAGGCACCCCCCTGCCCCGTGCAGGCGGGACAGCCCCTCTAGAGGCATCCCCCGGCCCCGTGCAGGCAGCACGGCCCCTACAAAGGCACCCCCCGACCCCGTGCAGGCGGGACGGCCCCTCTAGAGGCACCCCCCGGCCCCGTGCAGGTGGAGCCGCCCGTCCAGAGGCACGCCCCGGCCCCGTGCAGGCGGAGCCGCCCCTCCAGAGGCACACTCCGTCCCCGTGCAGGCAGGACGGCCCCTCTAGAGGCACATCCCGGCCCCGTGCAGGTGGGACCGCCCCTCTAGAGGCACCCCCCGGCCCCGTGCAGGCGGCATGGCCCCTACCAAGGCACCCCCCGGCCTGGGGCCCCGCGGCACCGCCCCTGCCGGGTGCAGGCAGGCCCGGGGCCAATGGCTACCGGGTTGAGGTGGGGCCTCGGCCAGCAACCGCGCGGAGGGAGCTGGGGGCGGAGCCTCGCTGCAAAAAAAAAGTGCGCCCTATAGTCCGGTGAGCCTTATCTGATCTACAAAGTTGCGAATTTTGCCGACTCCCGGCGGGTGTGCCTTATAGTCCGGTGCGCCTTATGGTCGTGAAATTACTGTATGTATGGTCCAATTTCAGAAAATTTTGGAGTTAGCATAACTGGTGGTTGGGTAGTAGGAGTTACAACATTAATATCAAGTTCTGCCCAGTATTTGGCATTATTTTTACCACACATTACTTTATGGGAGGATTGTACAGCAGTTAGGTTTAACCAACATTCTTGGTTTCGAATTTCACAATATAGGGTACGGCCATGAGGTCCTATGACATAGCTATAAACTAATTCGCTGAGGGAACTATCAGTTAATTTACACCTTATCACGATATCATCACCTTGCATTGCCACAAAGGAAGGGAAAACATTGTGTTCATTCTGTACTAAGGAGGTGCTTATGCAATGGTATGTAATTATTGCAGTAAGCGTGGGTTTAGTCATGGCATTAATTTTAAATCTCAAAATTAGACCCTTCAGACCGGATTTATCAGCTGGATCATTCTGCCAACTACAGGTTACATAGGTAGATTTAGTCAAAGTGAAATTATACCAAGTCAGCAGGTTCATCTCTACAAAGCTTGGTGATTTCAATATTATTGGTACTGAGGTCTAGAGTATAATTACCAACATTGTGCTGACGACAACACAATATGAGAGGAGTTTGTTTATTACAGGATCATGCTGTAGTGGGACAGAGTTTTGCTGTGATGTTGGGATGTAAGTTACTTGTCACGTCTGGTTCTAGCAGATTACCGGCGATTGCAATGGTGGAAGTTTTCTCGTGAAGGGACTTTTCCACTTTCCTGCATCCTACCTTAATTTCCTCACCAATTGTTCCAGTTAATGCTCTAGCCCAGTCATCTCTGTCCCAGACCCACTCACTTGCATGGTATACCACAGAGTCATGCAGCACCACGGTCGCAAGGTTTGGGCGACGATCTCTGGGATAGGGTCCTAGAGTGCTGGTGTACCTGATGGTTGCTTCAGACCAAGGCCAGTCAGTCGAGATTTGGCTGAGCAGTTGAGGTAGGATGCAGAGAAGGATCAACAGTGTTAACATGGTTTTCCTGGTTTTCATGTCCAACGACGTTCTTTCTGTGAAAATAGACACAACAGAGTCTGCCACCAAGCGGCAGGAGATTAAAATGATGGAAAAAGCAGTTGGTGCTTATTCTGAGTTCCTTTCCCATGGCATTAGTGGCAACCCATGATTTTTCATTAAGGGGGGTTTTTAGCACTAGTGGTACTTCTCCAATGGTAGGGAGGTCCACTAGAACAGGTTGTCCAGGATAGTGTGCTGAATTCTTGAGGTAATTTGTTCCCCGTAGCACACAAATTAGGTTAGGAGCTTTTGGACAAAAGGCAGTTATTTTGGGACAACCATTAATTCCCCATCTGTCATTAATACCTTTTACAGCTTTCCAAAGCCGTAAGTCCCAGCCAGTCTCTTGTGGTCTGAGGAGTCGTTTCAAGAGACCATTTGTTCTTTCTACAATCCCGTTAGCTTGGGGATAGTAAGGGGTGTGAAAACCCCATTTTATTCCTTCATTTTTTGCCCAGTCTTGTACCACCTTAGCAGTGAAGTGAGACCCATTGTCAGATTGAATTTCCTGTGGCTTTGGAAAAGTTCCAAACCATTCCTGCAATGCTTTGACAGTATTTTCTCCTGTAGCTCTTTTGAAAGCCTCGGCTTGGACTAACCCAGATATTATTTCTACTCCTACCAATACAAAGTTCTTATCAGTTGATTTCCTAAAAGGACCAATATAGTCTACCTGCCACGCATCCCATAAACCTTTATCATCTCTTAAGTGCAGAGGGTCATCTTCCAAAGGATGTCTTTCTAAGCGTTTGCGACATTGCTCGCAAGCTGATATACATGTTTTGCACATTTCCCTGGTGACAGGCCAACCACGGGCAAGAGCTTCTTTGTATACATCTTTTGCAGCTGTGTATTGTCTTTTTACATGCAGCCATTCTAATAAATGCTCCCAATCTTCTGTGACCTGCTCCTTTTTAAGTGGGCTTAATCTAGCTAATTCATCAACTCCATTGTTCCAGTCCCCAGCCAGATTACCATCTGTTTGGTGAGAAGCTACCCACCCTACAGAAAAATTTCCTTGATCTGCAAAGTCAAGAATTTCCTGCCATTTTTCCTTTTGCCATACTGGAATTCTGTTAACTTCCCAATCATTCTGTTGCCAGAAAGGACGCTACTCAGTACATCCCTTAAACACGGCATAGGAGTCAGTATAAATATACACAGGAGAGGTATTCTGCTTTTCACGTTGGAAAACACTCCAGACACCTATTAGCTCACCAACCTGAGCACTGCCTTCTCCCTCTGTGATGATTCGTTCACCGGAGGAAGTGTGGAGGGCGACTGCTCTGTATTTCCACAGTTTTCCCTCTCTTTTAGCAGAAGCATCAGTGAACCAAGAATTTGTTGATTGTTCGGGGGAGAAGGCTGGAGCAACCTTAATTGACGAGATGGGTTTGTCTTGCTTGCTAGCCAAACTCTCAGTCTCTTGTATTGCCAAATTCTTTACAGCTCCTTCTGTCACTGTGAAGATGTTACAGTAATGTTCTATCTGGGCATACCATTTCCTAACTGTGACCCTCTGGGTCACCCCGTCAGGAGGAGGGTTTCCAGTAGTAACCATTTTAATGACTTTGAAAGGGCCTCACAGCACAATAGATTGTTGTCGTGCCTTTTTTTCGACATCTATGAGAGCCAAGCTAACCACAAAGAGCCCTTTTTCCCAGGTAGTGTATCTTTTTTCAGCATCCTTAAAGCCACAGGAATAAAAACTAACAGGCCTTGTAGGACCTTCTGGGCCCCGTTCCCATATGTGTACTGACAATCCTGAGATGGCAAACCCCCATTCTACCTGAAAAGGATCTGTGGGATGAAAAGGACCCAAGGCTTGGTGAGCTGTGGCTTCAAATATCAGTAACTGCAGTGCTTCTTCCTGTGAAGGAGTCCAATCCCATTTTACCCCCTTCCTCAACAAGTCGTAGAGAGGTCTAGCAATAATTGAAAAATCAGGGATATGTTTTCTCCATAAGACTAACAATCCTAAAGCTTGTTGAATATCTTTTCTGGATTCAGGCATTTTGATGTGATCTAAAGATGTTAGGGTATCAGGTGGAATGCATGTCATGCCTCCTTTCCACCAAATTCCTAGAAATTTTACTTCATGAGAGGGCTTCTGAATTTTTTTCTGAAGGAATTTGTAAATCCAGACTTTCTACATGGGAGATTATTTTCTGTTGAGTATCCCCCACTGCTTCTATTTCATCTCCTTCCACAAGAATATCATCGATGTATTGGTATACAGCTACATTGTCAGGTGTGGGTATTTTCTCTAGCTCTTGAGCTAAAGCGTGATGGGTTAAAGTGGGAGAGTGTTTATAGCCTTGGTGAAGCCGAGTAAATGTGCACTGCTGACCTTCCCAAGTGAAGGTAAAACTATCCCTATCTTCTTCTTGTAAAGGTATCATGAAAAACATGTCTTTGACATCAATAGTAGCCATGACTGAGTGAGCTTTTTCTTGGATGGAGGTTATTAATTCTGCTAAATTAGGTACTGCAGCTTTGAGAGCTTCTGTGTTGTCATTAAGCCTGTGGAAGTCTACGGTTAACCTCCACTTTCCATTAGGTTTTCGTACAGGCCATACAGGAGAACTGAAAGGAGAATGAGCATTTATTACTACCCCTTGATCTCGTAATTCCTGTATCACAGGCTTGATCCCTTCTTTGGCACCAGACAGAAGGGGGTATTGTTTTACATTAGTGATTTTACTGAATGGTAAATGAGGAGCAACTTGTAGTAGTCTAATATTGAGACGTGGTGTGCCAAAAGACCAAAGACAACCATTATCATCTTCCCAATGTCTACCAACTAGAATATCCATTCCTAGTAGGTTATTAGGGATGTCACCAATTACTAGTATGATAAATAACTGTTTATCTTCCCCAGGCAGAAAAATTTTTACTAAAGCAATATCCATAACTTCTGTGGTACCTAAGGCATTGGGAACAAAACATCGTTTTCTATTTGGAAAGATTCCACATTTTTTGAGCAGTTATGTTAGTGCTGAAATTTGAGCTCCAGTGTCAACTACAAAAGTAATAAACAACCTTTTGGGCCCAACAATTGCTGTTATTAATAAATCTCCATTTTCAGGATTTCGGGTGAGCGATCTTAGAAAAAACCAATTACCCCTGCCCCTCTGCCCACCTAAGAGAGACGGAGATTTTAGTTTCCCTGGTTCGGGAGTTGTTTTGGCTCTAGTCCCACAGGTTGAAGTGAAGAAAGCTTTGGCTCACTGCCCAGGATCTGTGGGGAACAATGATTTGGCTCAGTGTCTTGGGCTTGTGGAATAGAATTTTTAGCTCTACTGCAAAATTTTGTAAAGCTGGGGGAGCACTAGGCTGAACAGCTAGAACAGGTGGAGTAGTTTTAGAGCTAGGCCAATTTACAACAATTTTTGTAAGTTTATCAAGTGGTAAACCATCCATAATTTCCTTGGGAACCCCTTTCTTTATCCCCTTTCTTTATCACC
Source organism: Catharus ustulatus (assembly GCF_009819885.2). Classification (NCBI taxonomy): domain Eukaryota; kingdom Metazoa; phylum Chordata; class Aves; order Passeriformes; family Turdidae; genus Catharus; species Catharus ustulatus. Next base: position 3,636,148 of record NC_046251.1, on the reverse strand, counting down.
AATGTTGTCTGGAAGAGAGTTGTTTTACTTTGTCTGATGTGGTGTGTGAAGGAGAAAAGAATCGTATTCCCTTTATTTTTTCTAATTTTTCTTCAGGACATTTTACAGGTCCATATTTTCTGCTATAATTTAGTAGTTCTTCTGCAACTTCACTCCATGTCCAAACTCTATGTTCAATATTAGGAGTTTAATTGCGAACTAGGAACCTGCTGTGGAGTGTTGTATGGGGAAGAGTCAGGAGAACTGCTTGGTTCACTTGAATTACCCAAAAACCTTTCATGTCTTTCAACAGAAGAAATGGCTGCGATGGTTTTTTGAAGAAGAATTGCTGTCAGTTTAAGTGATTCAGGGAGACCACGAATTAAGGGAGTCATGATTTCAGATTTAACCGGTAATTGCATAGGAGATTCAGAACCAATAATTAATTTTCTTTCATGAATCATTTGCAAACAAGCAGCCTTTTGGATGTTTTCTAGAAATTGGTTGGAGGTACCAGTTAAAGCTATAGGGTCTCCTCTTTCTAAGAGGTTAAGTCCCCTGCCCCATAGGCTGCACGCTGAGTTAAAGACCATGGGTAACATTTATCTCCAGTTGTCAAGAAAACTCCATGACCCCAGTACCCACTAGCTTCTTGTTCTGATAGTTGAATATAATCTCCCCCTGAGAGAGACACTCGAAATACATGTTCAGTTTCAGAGTCATGAGGGAGTCGCCTGTACTCCTTTTTTAATTTAGCTAGTTCGGTGGGAGTGTACGGGGTTTCTTTGGAGGATATATGTGGGTCAGTGTCGTCACGGTTGAGATAATCATATTGTGTTTTAATTACAGGTCTCAGTTTAAGACACCAATATTCTCCATAGTTTTTCATAAAAGTTAGTTCCTTTTGAGGATAGATTTGGCTGATATGAACAGTTTCCTTTTCCTCTATTTCTTGAGGAGAATCATTATGTTTAATAGTGTTGGTGTGTTCTCTATTTAGAGCAAACTTAAGAGAACAGTTTTCATTCCTCAGAGCCTGATTTTCACTCCTCTCCTCATTTAATTGTTTTTGTAATATTTCAACTAAATTAATAGCTGTTTGTTCCTGATTATTTTGCCTAAGGCGGGTTTCCACAGCAGCAGAAAGGCATGCCCCCAAAACCGAGCAAAGGATGGTTTTATTCCTGCCTAGTTTAAGTTTTGTATTATGTTCCAAAGAGTTAATTCTATCAATTGCATTTTCTAAATTGAATCAGTTGTTGTAAGCCCATTCTTCCCCCGCTTTTGATGGTTTGGAATTGTATTTAGCTAGCAAAGCATAAAATGCAGCTTTGTCTTCTGTACTATGATTTTCACTCATTTTATGAGTTAGAGTTATAGGAAAACTAGTAACTTAAATCTCACGCAAAACGTAAACAATCCCGGAGAAAAAGAAAGAAACACAAATTAAACACACATACAAGTTACGCAGGAAACACTCTTTTCCTCAAGCAAATTCAATACAAAACATTTAACAGCAGGAGAAACTTGTACCACTTAAACCCTCCCCCTGAGCGGAATAGTTAGTGCAGCATTCCTCAAATACAATACAAACACAGCTAGACGCTCACCCTGAGTCGAATAGCCTCCACAGCACCCTTTCTAACTTCACGGAGGGTCAGAAAACAATACAAGCACAGCTAGACGCTCACCCTGAGTCGAATAACCTCCACAGCACCCTTTCTAACTTCACAGAGGGTCAGAAAACAATACAAGCACAGCTAGACATTCACCCTGAGTCGAATAGCTTCCACAGCACCTTTCCTAACTTCACGGAAAGTTAAAATCACAAAAAAACTGGCACTACCAAACCCTCACCCTGAGTGGAATGGCTACTGTTTCAAGACTAATCAATCGACATCACATTCATACACATCCTGCGCAGTACCTCCCCACTAACATTTAGTAAGAAGGGGAAATATTACATTCAAACAAGAATAGAGGGGGAGAATGGCACAGTAATGCCGTTTGCACCAAGTGGTCTTTTGTGATTTTCTGCAGACAGAGCCCTCAAATGAGTGTAGGGATGCTTTGATCACCTAGGTGTGTGCAGTCTGCGGGAAATCTGAAATGCCCCCCTTGCTTTCTAGACAAGTTCACCCCTTTCGAGGTGGCCAGCTAGGTGCGGCTGGAGCAAGACATCCTTCCCCTGTTACAGACTACACACAACCAGCAGCCCTTCTGTCTGTCAGAAAACCTGTCCAACTACGCCAATTAATGCCACGGTCCGCACAACCTGAGCGGGGGTCGTGATGGTTCGTTTGACCGCAGGGTGCAAAGGACAACAGCAAGAGACTAAGGTTTTGTTCAGCCACAAGCAGCAAAGCAATTTATTGAAGATCAACAATTCAGTTTTTTGGGGTAATGGTGAGGAGGAGAGGGAAAAAGGGATGACGAAGTAGGGGGAGAGAGAAAGAGGGGGAGAGAGAGAGAGAGAGAGAGAGAGAGAGCTAAAGACAGTAACAGAGAAAAGAGACAGTAGACAGAAAGAAAGACAAAGAGACAGAGAAACAGAGAGAAGGGAGAGTAAAAGGCAGGGGAAAAGGAGAAAGAAAGAGAGTGGAGGGGGAATAGCTACCAACAGATGGGACGTCCTTGGATCATCTGGCGATGTCTTCCATCCGTGGGGAGAAAGAAGTCTCTCCCAAGAGTCTCTTCTGAGGGTGATAATTTTATAGTCCATTTCGAGGCAAGGGGCTGCTGGCCAAAAGGTGGGAAGAGTTATGGACCATTGTGAGAGTGAGGCCTGTTGATTCAGCTGCAGAAAGTACGGTCCAGCCTGCACCTGCTAGGGCACAGCGCACCGTAAGGATGCAGCATACAACCAAACTCAGTCCAATAGAACATTTGCCTTGCCGTAGCTTCAGCGGCTCTGGCCTGGAACGAGTGGTGGGGGTCTCAAGGTCTCAACCACTGACGATGGTTGTGAGGCAGAATCAGGCAATCTTCGGGCCGACTCTTACACCAGGGTCATCCCAGCACAGCCTGCAGCAATCTCAGCAGGGCCCATGGCAGGTCTTGCCTGCCTGGCTGCCCCGGGCCAGCTGCACCACAGCGGAAAAGGGCAGGGATGGTGGGCAGTGGTGACCGTTTCCCCTTCCCCTCGCTTTCCCTTAATTCTAGGGTGTCTTTGGCTGAATCTTCTGTGGTACTTGATTTCTGAAGTCTCACACTTCCTCTTTGAAATATCTTCAGGTCTTGCTAAGACTATTAAAGAATTTTGACTCAGTCCATCTTTCAGCATCTCCAAAGTTAAAGTCACATCCTTTTGTTTCCCACAGTTGCATGAATTCTTGGTTGCTTGAGCTCTTGTTTTTTGATCTACGTGTGTACTTTCCAGAAGTTCAGGTAAAATTGTATCTGCTGGGCTTTTCCCTGTGAACTTAATACTCTGTTCTGACTCAAGGGCAGCTGACTCTTCAATTTCTGCAAATTTGTGAACAGCTGACTGGATAGTATTCAATACAATTTTTGTGCTCTGGGGTTCTATGATATTTCAGAAAGTCTTGATGGTTCAAGGCTTCTGCAAGTTTTTGTCCTTTTCCGACAGTCTCTTCTTCAGCCAAGCTGCTGGGTGTTTCACATTTCTTAGGGCTTGTATCAGAGATAACAGCACTTCCAATTTCAACCATCTCTGGGCATGTTGATGCTGACTTAGATACCCCATCTGCTTCAGTCTGCATGGCAGCCTCAGCTACAATGGAAATGCTCTCCAGCTGTGTTCCAGATTGGGCTTGTTCTTTTAAGGGGTTTTTAGCGCCAAATAGTGTCTCAGTGTCCTTTGCACTCCTTTCATTGGCCTACAGCTCGATAACGTCACCCTCTTCACAGATGCCGTTTTAGGGGAGCAGCAGAGGCATTACCCAGAAAGGAAAGGGCATATAGGTGAGACAGTTGGGGACCAAAACATTAGCCGCATGTGGTAAATATTAACAACAATTACATTTAACTGGGTAAACATACACAAACAATTCATCAACAGCTCACCCACAACAACTCTGTACATGGCTGTGAGAATAATGACACTGAGCTATCCCTGAATAGGCTGTATGAGAAAGTTCAGTAAAGTAACACAAGCAAGTGGATGGGAAAGAACCATAAAGTTACAGCAGTAACCAGATGAGAAGGTACATTAATGTAGCAAATAAACAAATAGACGTGCAGGGAAAGTATAGCAAAGCAGCAAATAGATAGAATGGATGTGACTAGACTAGGGTGCTAGACTGCTTGAGCCAAGGGGTGGGGAAGATGCCGTAAAAGTGCGTGAAACCAGTCAATAAGTAACAAGTAGTATGTGGATAGTGCTTAATAACCAATTGTACGCTTTCTAGACTCGCGTGATCATTGTAAGGACCCTGTAAAACCCTCTAAGTATGTATGCTTTACAGCAGTAAAGCCAGCCTTCTGAGGTTCACCCATGCCTCCATGAGGACTCTGTGATTACTCGGCTTAGATCTCCCGCTGTCCGGACAACTCCTCTTTTTCCCCACCACTTTGAGGAGAAGGAACCCACCAAAATCCTGATCCCACAATCCCGCTCACAATTCTCTGACCTTTTTGCATAATTACAACCATTTTTAATTTCTGGGGGCCAGGAAATACAGCCCCAGAACATCAGAAGAAGCTCACAGATTTGGGGGTTGCAGGGGGCACCCCAAAATCTCGATCCTGCAATTCCCCGATCCCAGAATTCCATAATCCCACTCAGGATCCACCAGCCTCATTGCATAATTCTAACATTTTTAATTACAGTAATTTCACGATTATAACCTGCCCCATTTTGACTAAAATTTTGATCCCTACCCGGAAATGTGGCTTACACTCAGGAGCGGCTAATATATGAAAAAAGTTCTGAAATTTCCAAACCCGGAAGTGTAAGCTTAGGTGCCGAGCCAAGCACCTGCCAGTAAAACCCGTGATTGCGTGATGGTTACAAATTGGTGGCTCTGTTGCCTGGCGGGTGGAGGCGGGTTCAGTGCTGACAGCGCTGGGGGGAGGCGGGATGCTCCCTCCTGCCAGCCCCGCAGCAGGTGGGGAGGCAGGGGACTCCCTCCCCACCAGCCGTCGCAGAGGGGGCGGGCTTGGTTCCTGCCTGCCTGCTGTCACAGGAGCTGGCAGGCTCTGTCCCTGCCTGCTGTCACAGGAGCCGGCAGGCTCTGTCCCTGCCTGCTGTTGCAGGGCAGCGCCGGGCCGAGGCGAGCGAGCCCAGCGGTGGCGGCAGGGGTGGCGACCTGGCCCCATCGGCAACACTGAGTGGGCTGAGCCCGCCTGGCCCTGAGCTGAGCCAGTAAACCCCGTGATTCCACAATTCTGTTACTAATTGGTAACTTTGTTGCACGCAGGTCCTCACTGCGAATGACAGAGCAGCTTATAATCAGGTGAGGCTTACATATGGACAAAGACCTAAAGGTTGCCAACACCCGGAGGTGCAGCTTATAATCAGGAGTGGCTTATAATCGTGAAATTACTGTAAATTGTCTGCCTGCCAGAGCAGTGTCACCTCTCACGCGTCCCTCCACCCAACCATCTCCTTCTCAGATCTCGCCAGGCAATCACTGCCCCATGCCTGAGGCAACCATCAACCCATTCTCCAGCCATCTGACCTGCAGCTGAACCCCTGAATGCTTTTAGGTGAACAAGAGTCAACGGGATTTATCAAATGTGAAAACGGTCCTAATTCTGTCCCACATGTTCTCTGCATGACTTTTGTTCTTTTGGTTTTCCTGCCATGTAACAATAAAAAAAATGTAATAAACTTTTCAAAAATACAAAATAGTTATATTGTGTTGATATGTATTTGGCCTGAATAGCCCTGTATTATTTTCTATTTGTATTTGCCACCAGTCTGTATGTAAATTGTACTTTTACCTGTGGGTATATGGATTGCATTTGTACTTGTATTGGCTTCCAGTTAGGAACTGTATCGATTTCTTTACAGAAAAAAAACGAATTCAAGAAACACAGATAATGTTTAGCATTGTACAGCCTTGTGTTTGTATACATTGTTGTTTCCGTCAGTTTTCCTGAAGCATAAATAAAAAGAGTAATTCAATAAAGTTGAATAAACCGTAGCAAAGATATCCCCCACCCATTTTGGCTCCTATCTTTCTTTGGTATGGTTTAGATTTTTTCATTGTCTCCTTTGTGTCCTCTTTGTCTTCCTTCTCTTCAATTTTTCCTTCCTTCTGATTTCTTATTTTGTCTGGCTTTTCATTGTATTTCTTACTTTGCTTCTCACTTTACTTTTCAGTCTGTTCCTCACTTTACTTTTCTTTATATCTCACACATAAATTGTGCCAGGACAACGAGCTTGCCCAGAGCTTCCACTGGCCCGTGGAAACTTGTATTTGGACCACATTCATCAAGGGGCAGTCCTCTTTCCTTTACAGCCGGCAAAGCGCTGTCAGATTGCTGTGCTCTCTGCAGCATCCTTCTCAGCTGCAAGTCTCACCATACACATTACAGACTCACAAGGACCAAAGCTCCAGAGAGACATCTTGCACAGAAAAATGTGCCAGGAGGAAAACATGTTCTTCATGTTCCCTGCTCATTGCCCAGACTGTGGTGCTGTGTTGCACATAGTGTGGTGTGGTGATAAGTCTTGGACATAGAAAAATTAATGCAGCAAGTGCTTCTCTCCGGGCACACTTGGCTGAGCGAGAGCTCCAAGGACAGTTTGGACTCTGAGAAACACAGAGTATGATTGGCCTCACAGCTGAGGAAAAGCCATGCAGAGCACACTGTGGATGTGTGCAGTACAGACACTGAAAAGCAGCAAAGCTGAATGCCATCCCTGGGCTTCGGCTCTGTCCAGATCACATAAGGTGAAGAATGAAGTCGAGAGCTTCTTTCATGTGTGGGTAGTGCACCGCATTGCAAAAGTCCAGCAGCAGCTCGTTCACAGTCAGAGTCAGCTGAGAATACTCTTGCTGCTTCAACCTGTATATTGCCACACTGAACTCCCCCACACAGCCTGCAGATACGCACTTTCTTACACCTTCAGGGTTTCACATCTGCCCCAAGCAGCTATAGCTCCAGAGAGAAGTAAGCATTAAACAGAATGCATTCCTAAGTCACTCGCTTCTCTAAGCAGTCTCTAAACAACACACTGCAGCTCTGCACCTTCCTCCTCAAGTAGATCTACCATCATATTTTTCACTCTCGCAGCTCTTTTTCCAAAGTCCAGAAGCTGCTGCCATCAATGAGGCTCTAGAAGAAAAAGCCAGTGCTGGGCTGCACCTTCCCCTTGCTGCATGTCTGCCACACCAAACACACTTCTGCACTATGTACTTACCCTTGCAGCATCTTCTGACATCAAAGGTTTTGAATCTTGACATCTAAAGCTAAATGGGATTGTTTCCACATAGGGCTCACATTGGAATATGTATGAGCACAGGTTGTGCCGCCCACCTTCCCCCTTATAACTTGATTTTGGCAGGCAATCCAGTGGCAGTAACTCTCCTCTCGCAGCCTGCGTGCCCTGCACACACGACCACAGTGCTCCACAGGTTTGTTCTCAGCGTTCTGAAGCATCATGAAGTATCATGCCTTTTCATTCTCCCAGAGGGCAAACCATCCACCTCCTTCTTGCGCAGATCACTTTTTTGTTGGAAAAGACATGGACACGTTGGTCTCTGCAAATCTGAAATTTGCGTGACCTTGCTTGAAGCCGAGCAGAAAATTGCAGAGCAGCAGAGTGAGACTGCAGTTCATATGATGGAATAGGAAAGAGCATTCCATTTGTGGAATGAATATATCTTTCGTCACTGTAAAAAATTTGTTTTCATATTCATGCTGCAAGAGAGACAGAATGTAATGGTATGTAGAAGTGAGAAGGAAAGTGCATGGCCCAGGTGTGTTTTGACAGTAGCAGTGCACTAGACTGCTTCTGTGCCAGCACAGTGTGTTCTTTGAGAGAAGTAGATGGATGTTTCGCACTCTGGGAGAATGAAAGGGCGTGAAGTTACCTAAGGAGTAGAATGAAGCCACAGAGCACAGGGCTTGCATGTGAAGTGTATGGGCTGGAAGAGGAGCATGGTTGCGCACTTGCTTGCCTGCCAAATTCAAGTTTGCAATCACAAGAGAGGAAGTGCAACAAAATGTATTCGTGCTGGCACATATTCTTATCCAAGCCCTAGGGGAAAACAATCCCATTTAACATTAGACTCTGAGATCCAGAGAACACGATGGTAGATGCAGTGGAGAAGTCCAGAGTGCAGTGGTAAGTTTGATGCAGATGACAAGGGGACGGTGCAGCTCAGCACTGGCTTTTTCTTCTAGGGCTTTTTATAAGCCAGCAGCTGCTGGATGTTGGAAAAAGACCTGCAGTAGTGGAAAAATAAGATGGCACATATATGTCAGAAGGACAGTGCATAGTGCCAGTATGCTGGGTGCAGTTTAAAGGTTGCTAGGAGAAAGGAGTACCCTTAGGAATGTCTTCTGTCCTGACACTTCTTTCTCTGTGAGATCCATCTGCTTAGACTCAGTAACACTGAAGGTGTGTGAAGGTGATTGTGCTGTGAATATCAGGTTTCCCAGGGAAGAGGGAAGGTCAGAAAATGCTTTCTCTCCTGGCAAATCTCCCAGTCTGAACTGCAGCTGGAAATGCTTTGCTGTAGCAATGGACTCTGTCACCTTAGGAAAATGCGATGATGCAATATAGAGAGAGAGTTGAGACAGAAAGTGCGAATCCGTAGATTGGTCTAGTTTCAAGAGGGCAAAGGGAAGATGAAGGCCAACATTGGCTCTGTGTTCTCAAACTTCTTTGGGAGCAACTGCTGGATGTTTGGAAGGTGTTTGGGTGTGTGAGAGTGAGAGGGTGAGATAGATACATAGAATTTGAGGGAAAGTGTGTATGTCCAGGGAGTTTGATGCACTTCAGTTGGTGTGAATTGCACGTTGAGCAGCTGATCACACAGAAAAAGGGGTAAAACAAAGAGGCAATACTGGAATTGCCTTTTCTTTTGCAGCCTATAAAGTGCCCAGCCAACAATGAAACTATTCCTCCTCCTTCCCTGCTGCATGCAGGAGCACATTCTGTCTGTCTCCAAGAGCCAGGATCCACAGCAGAGCTCTTTCCTGCACTGCTCCCACACGAGTGGAAGCGGGCCAGGAAAGGTCTCGGCTTTCTCCTGGGCATTGTTGGCGCTCATCAAAACAACCCCACCATGGCGCTGTCAACTCACAATAGAAAGACTTGTGCCAAGCCCAGCTCGAAACCTCCAGCCAGTGCAGAGCCCAGCTGCAAAATGTCCCTGCTCTCAAATCTACAGCGTCAGCACAAAAAGATTTCCCCGACCTTCCTCTACCAAATGCATTCTTCTGTTTGCACCACACTCGAAGGAAAACACGGACTCCATTGCCCTAATAAATCTCTTCACTCTCTCAGAGTCCAGCCGTCAACTTGAAAACATCTGGCAAAACCAGAGCTCACGAAAGTGCCAGGAGAGAAAGATCTCGCTGCCTACAATTTCAGCTGCACCCCTCAAACTGCGAGCACACACCCGGCTTTCCTTCTCAGCTCTAGGGAACAGCCTAAGCCTTCAGTCTCACAGAGTCAGGATCCAAACAGAACGGCACCAGGGACTCCTCACACTCTAAAGCTACCAGGACCGAAGCTCAACAGCTTGGCGTCTGCATTCCCACTGGCAGTTCAACAGCTCCAACCCAGACAATTGCCTTTTGGGAAAAACATTCCAATTCACTAAAGAGCACCCACGATGTGCATCTAAATTTGCTTATTTTTTCCAAAGAGAGGATCTAGAAGCCCATCTCAAAAGAAATGGCATCCCCTCCTCCAAAATGCAAACAATCTGGGGACTGATCCCACACCAAGGTGCCAGAACACTGTAACTGAGCATTACCTGCCCAGGGCACTAGATCTGCTGCACACCAAGACTCAGCGTAGCTGCTTACCTTGTCCAAAGGACGTGTGCTGCCAGAATCTCAAGAAGGCCCCCTATGAGAAGGGGAAACCACATGCCAAATTAAATCTTTCAGGAAATCACCTTCCAAAGAATGATACTGACTCCATAATTGTACAAATTGAGACAGTGCTCCAACACCAAATATGCCAGGACAGAAAGTTGCCAGGACAGGAAGTTTGACTTGCATTAGGGAGCTTCTTATCCACACATGAAACACTGGGGCTTTGTGCTTTCCTTTCTATGAAAAAGCATTGCCATTCTCACAGAGGATCTTACCAAGTGAAAGTTGCATACCACCTGCAGTATTGCATACGTCCAACAACTGCTCTTGCATAGAGCACAGAATGCTCCTGCATAGGACAGAAATGTCTTGCTGGACTATTCCTCCCCTTGGTACCTTAACATCTGTCCCACCAACTCTGGCACTGTGTCCTCTGCTTCCCAAGGACAGGCCCTCTGACTCACTCGGTCTTGCCTTCAGTACCTTGCCTAGCTTTCCCCTAGTTTTTTACCTTTGTTATTTCCCTTGCCTGTGTCTGCCTTGCCTTGCCCTGCCTACGACTTCCTTGCTTTGCTTTGCCTTGCCTACCATTCTTTGCCTTGCTTCCCATGCAGGCAAGGCAATGCAAGCCAGGTGTGGGCAACTGTGGGCAAGTCAAGGGAGAGGCTGGCAAGGCCAGAGCAGTGAGAGGACAGCAAATGGAGAGGTAGTCAAGCACAGTGTATGAATGTGAGACTCACAAGCTGAGAGCAAAATGAATCTGTTTGTTGTAGATTGAAGACAGAACTTACACATTTAGTGTAAGAATCTTTGTTCAGTCCTTTGCACACAACTGGGTTGCAGGCCTGTAATAAATTTGTTGGCCTGACACTTTGTTAGTATTCATAAGATTTGCAAGCTTTGAAGAAACAGGACGGCATTCCTATTCTTAGATTTTGTGTAATCTAAGTTCTTCCATGCTTCCCAGGAATTTTCTACATTGTCAGGCTTTGCTGTTTCCTCACTGGCAAGAGAAGGCCCAGAAGTTCTAGGCAAGGCTGGGCATAGGAAGGTAAGCCCAGTGACGGGTAGGTCAGGCAGAAACAGGAAGGGCTAGGCAAGGCAAGGCCCTGGAGGAAAGCTGCATGCAGGTCAAGGAGGTCCATGGACATGGATTTTCCGAGGAAAACCGGACTTCTCCACATCACCACTGGACCTTCAGAGGGAAACTGCACCTCTCTAGAGGACCACTGCTTCAACTGAACCACCTCTGTCACTGCAAGAGGACTGTAGCCACCATTTAATCAGACTGCTACCAGCACCCTGACTGACGGGGTGTCAGTGTTTGGGGTTTGTTCTTTGTAGTACTGTATTTCTATTTTAATATTTTTAGTAAAGAACTGGTATTCCTAATTCCCATATCTTTGCCTGAGAACCCCTTGATTTCAAAATTATAATAATTTCGAGGGAGGGGGTTTACATTCTCCATTCTAAAGAGAGGCTCCTGCCTTTCTTAGCAGACACCTGTCCTCCAAACTAGGACAGATTTTGTTACCCAAACTGGGCTAAGAGGGCATCGAGACATAGAAGGAATAACAGTTCTTGAGTAACCTAATTTTTTGTGCGCTGATACAGAAATCTCACTAGGTGTCAATATGTGATCTAGCTTACCCTGGTTTGGGTGGCACGTGGTTGTGGCTGTATTTCTCCCATTTGCAGTCCTTATCTAAACATGGGCCCTATAACTAAGGCTACTGTGGCTGTTATCCAGTTTGCATTATGGGTTAATAAGGTGAGGAATTCATGGATTTTTAACTTCCTTTGGAAGGCGGGTACATGGATTCAGGGCTATCACACACTAACTGTATGTTTTTGGTGTTATTTTAAAAATGGTACCTACTGTGAGGGAATGACACCAGGGGAAATTTTCTCCCAACCCTTCACCCAGTATTTTGGGTCTACCCTACCAGTTTTTGAAGGGTTCAAATCTCCTCTAAGTGCTAATGATATCATACAGTGGCTGGTGTTACTGATGGGCTTGTTCTATTTAACATTCAGAGATAAGGGGATATTGGCTTGGATAACCACTCTGATACCTACCCTAGAAACAAGGGATGCTGCCCCAGAGCCTGACTCTGTCCCACAGCCCACCTCAGAAAAGAACCACCTGGAGTGGGTGGGGGTTCTAGTGAAGAAGATACGCGAGCTGGGCCAGATGCTGAAGGAGTACAGTAATTTCACGAATACAAGCCGCACCAATTTGACCAAAGTTTTGGTGGAAACCCGGAAGTGCGGCCAATATTCCGGGGCGGCTAATACATTAACAAAATTCTAAAAGCTGCCAACACGGAAGTGAGAGCCCGCGGCAGCCCCAAGCCAAGCTGGAGCCCGGCTGGCCCCAGCTGAGGTGGGAAAGCCTGGCAGAGGCAGGGCCAGCAGTGTGTGGGGCGGGCGGCAGAGCCTGAGCCAGCAGGGCGGGGCAGGGGGGCGGCAGAGCCCGGGCCAGCAGGGCGGGGGAGCCCGGGAGAACTGGGGCTAGCAGTGCAGGGGAGCATGGCAGAAGCAGGAAGGCCGGCGGGTGGGGCTGCCTGGCAGCGGGGGAAGCCCAGCAGAATCGGGGCCAGCAGCGTGGGGGAGCCCGGCGGTGCGAGGGCCTGCAGTGCCGGCCAGGGCGAGGAAACGCGGCGGTGGTGCAGACGGGAGGGGGCGGCCGGCGAGCCGGGCGGCGGCGGCAGCCCTGCCGGCCGGGCGAGCAAACATGGTGCGGGGCGGCCGGCGTGCCTGGCAGCGGCGGCGGCAGCCCTGCCGGCCAGGGCTAGCAAACACGGTGCGGGGCGGCCGGCGAGCCCGGCGGCGGCGGTGGCAGCCCTGGCGGCCGGGCGAGGGAACGCGGCGCGGGGCAGTGCTGACGGGAGAGGGGGGCCAGCGAGCCCGGTGGCGGCGGCAGCCCTGCCGGCAGGGCGAGCGAACGTGGCAGCGGGGCGGTGCTGACAGGAGAGGGGGGCCAGCGAGCCCGGCGGCGGCGGCAGCACCACCCGGCCAGCCCCGCCGAGCCGTGGCACTGAGCTGGGCCACCCGGCCCCGTCGGCAACCATGAGCGGGCCAAGCCTGCCTGGCCCCGCCCCGAGCCAGTAAACCCCGCTATGCCGCAATCCTGTTACTAATTGGCCAATTTGTGAAAGCTGCGCACGGATTCTCGCTACGAACGAAAGTGCGGCTAATATTCGGGGTGCGGCTTATCTATTGACAAAGAGAGCAACATTGTCGAGGCACCAGAAGTGCGGCTTATAATCCGTGCGGCTTGTATTCGTGAAACTACTGTACCTTTCCCCAGCTGGTGAGAAACCCTCCCCTGTTAGGAAAGATGAATCAGGAAAATTTTCTAAATATAATTGCCTAGCCAAAGATCCTGAGAATATGGAGACCATAAGTGAGATGGAAATGAAAGCCATCTTTGAGCTACCAAATCTTAGTTACTAAATAACTAGAACACAATAGGATGGCCAGTTGAAAGTAATCCTCCCTTGATAGAACAATGCCTTCTGCTGGAGTGCAGGTCCAACGGCCAGAGAAGACCCTGCTAGCTTGGCAGAAGGGGTCCAAAGAGTACACTAATTTCACAATTACAAGCTGCACCTCATTATAAACTGCACTTCTGAGGTGTCGGCAGTGTTTTGTTCTTCCTCCATATATGAGTCAGACCGGATTACAAGCCGCACTTTCGTTTGCAGCAAGGATCCGCGTGCAACTTTCACAAAGCTGCCAATTAGTAACAGAATCACGGGATCGCGGGGTTTACTGGCTCGGCTCAGGGCCGTGCGGCCCCATCCAGCTCCCCCGCTGCCACCGGGGAGTTGCCCTGCCCCAGCCCGGCTCAGCTTCCCCCTTCCCCACTATTGCTGGGAAACGGCCCCGGCCCAGCTCGGCCTCCCTGCCGCCGCTGGGGACCTGCTCCGGCCTGGCTCGGCTCCCCCCTCTCCCGCTGCCGCCAGCCCAGGCTCCACTCCCCCGTGGCCCCAGGGGAGGCTCTGGCTGCGCTCGGAGCGGGGCGGGCTCGGATCTGCTCAGGGCTGCTGCGGACTCGCACTTCCGGGTTGGCAAATTTCTGAACTTTTGATCATATATTGGCTGCTCCGGATTATCAGCTGCACTTCCAGGTTGGGACTAAAATTTTAGTCAAAATGCTGTGGCTTATAATCGTGAAATTACAAGATAGTATGATAATGTAATGATTCTTATAGGCTATATGGAAATGCTATAGGATTTGTATCTTGTATTAGATTGGTTAGTGGAAATTAGAATATTCAACACAGAAGAAGATTTATTGTATTGTAACGGCAACTTTGCTCTCTTACTTCCTGCTCTTACCTCTTACTTACTTCCCTCCCTTACCATCCTCTTACCTCTTAGCCCTTAGCCCTCTAGAATCTTACTACACCCCCCACTTTCCTTCTGCCCTGCTCCAAGCTGCAACTGGCAGCTCCTGGCCGGGCCCTCTTTACCCACGCCCTTTTGCAATAAACACAAGTTCCAAGACCTGCCTACGGAGATCTCTGCGTTTGTCCCGACCGTCCTGCCCACCATCACCACCTGTACTCTCCTACACTCCTCCTGCCCTAAAGAGGGAGAATCCAACGATGCTGCAGTGGACCCTACAAACCTTACATCTGTCCAGGTTCCAACTAAACCACAAGGGCACTCACAGCCAGCAGCAGTTCCCCCAGTGAAACCAGAGGTTGAGATCATCACCGAGTCCCTGTTGTATGAAAATCTCCGTAATCTGTGAAAAGACATTGTATGATGGGGCCAGGAGGCTTTTGCAACTTGGTTACTTCGGGTCTGGGACCTTATGGGTATAGGTGTGCAACTGGATGGTACTGAGGCAAGGAATTTGGAACCTTTGAGCCAGGATTCAGGTGTGAATCAGGTAAGAGATACAGGTCCCCCATTCACTCTGGGAGCAGTTTTTAATAAGAGGGAGGTTCATCCACAGAGAGAGAATGCAGGACCACCACCATAATCTGCACTTGAAGACCCTTGAGGAAGGGATCCAACAGCTGAGAGAAGTGGCAGTACTGCAGGTGCTCTTTGGGAGGGCTGGACAGCATGATAATGACCATGACAAGGTCAGGTGAACAGGGCAGATGCTGTGGAATCTGGCAAACCTGGGGCCATCTCAATACACCATCTTCATTGCAACAATTAATGTCAATAGCAATCAAGAGACAGCGGGTTCTGTTGCTAACAAGCTCAAAAATTTTGAGAGCATAATCAATGCCCCAATGCAAGCTCATGTCTTCTGATGTGGTTAAAGAACTCAAAGAGGAGTTTGAAGAGGAGATGAGAGGGATGAGAGAGGAGATGAGGAAAATCAGTGCAACACCAGTGTGAGTCACAGGCCCCAAAGTTAGAGCCCGACGACCCCAGCTAGGGAGAGAGGGTACACCCCACGAGCTGACCTATGGTTCTTCTTCTGTGACCATGGGGAAGACATGGAAAATGGGATGGGAAACCCACTTCTGTCCTGGCAGCACGGGTGCGTCAGCTCAGGGAGGGAAGCACTAAACAAGGGAGTTCTGCTAAACTGAAGGTAGCCTCAACCTCCCATAATCGAGGTGCACGGTATTACAGAAAGGAGGATAATCTGTCAGACCCACTTGAAGGAACCTCTGCTATGTATGCCCAGGAAGGAAATAATAGCCAGGCCTAGAGGGACCCTGCCTCTAGCCAGGGAGAGGCATGGGATAACAGGGTCTATTGGACGGTGTAGATCTGATGGCCTGGCACATCAGAGCCACAAAAACACAGAACATTAGTTGATACTGGTGCACAGTGTACCCTGATACTATCAGGACATGTGGGGGAAGAAGCTGTTTCCATTGTTGGGGTGTTGGGGGGATTGCAGGAATTGACTTTGCTGGAGGCTGAGGTGAGCCTGACTGGGAAGGGGTGGCAAAAACATCCAATTGTGACTGGCCCAGAGGTTCCATGTATTCCAGGCATAGACTTCCTCCAGAGTGGCTATTACAAAGACCCAAAGGGATACAGGTGGGCTTTTGGAATAGCTGCTGTAGCAGTAGAGGGCATTAAGCAGTTGAACACCTTGCCTGGCCTGTCAGAAAACCCATCTGCAGTGGGACTCCTGAAGGTGGAAGAGCAACAAGTTCCAACTTTCACCTCAACAGTGCACCGCCGGCAGTACCGGACGAATCGAGATGCCGTCATCCCCATCCACAAGATGATCTGTGAGCTGGAGAGCCAAGGAGTGGTCAGCAAAACCCACTCACCCTTCAACAGCCCCATCTGGCCTGTGCACAAGTCTGATGGGGAATGGAGATTGACTGTGGACTATCGTGCGTTGAACGAAGTGACTCCACCGCTGAGCGCTGCCGTGCAGGACATGCTGGAGCTCCAGTACGAGTTGGAGTCCAAGGCAGCAAGGTGGTATGCCACCATTGACATTGCCAATGCATTTTTCTCCATTCCTCTGACAGCAGAGTACAGGTCTCAGTTTGCTTTCACCTGGAGGGGTGTGCAGTACACTTGGAACCGACTGCCCCAGGGGGTGGAAACACAGCCCCACCATCTGCCATGGACTGATCCAGGCTGCACTGGAAAAGGGTGAAGCTCCAGAACACCTGCAATACATCGATGACATCACTGTGTGGGACAACACGGCAGTGGAGGTATTTGGGAAAGGAGAAAAAAGATCATCCAGATTCGGCTGGGAGCCGGCTTCGCCATTAAAAAGAGCAAAGTCAAAGGACCTGCCCGAGAGATCCAGCCCCTGGGAGTAAAGTGCCAAGATGGATAATGCCAGATCCCCACTGAGGTGAGCAATAAGATCACCGCGATGTCTCCACCAACCAGCGAGAAGGAAACACAAGCTTTCCTAGGTGCCTTAGGCTTTTGGAGAATGCACATTGCCAAGTACAGTCAGATTGTGAGCCCTCTCAACTTGTTCACCCGCAAGAAGAACAATTTCCACTGGGGTGCTGAGCAGCAATGTATCAATGTATCTTGCCATCCAGTTGCCCGTAGATGGGCATACATGAGATCCTTCGATCTCAGTTTCCAGAAAAGTAACCCTGAAGATGTGCCCAAGGTTTGGAGAGGAGTCCTACACATTTCCAGGGAGTGTGTAGGAGACTTCTGCCTCTGTGAAAACTTGTGTTCCTTTTGTAGTTGTAAAGTAGTGCCTTTTCAACCAAGGATTCCTGGCTTATCTCTCTACATCTGGCTTTCAAGGCAAGGCATGGTCCCTGTAAGCCAAGTCCTTGGTGCCAGAGATAACTCACTGTCTGGCCTGGGTTATCTCACCCACGTGCACCAGCTGAAGGACACAGCAGACAAGCTTACTGGGCTAGAGAGGAGGGGGGACATCCTGCCACAGGCGGAGAGTTGCACCTCTCTCACTGGGTGCTCCCTGGGAATCACTTTCCTTGACCAGTCTTGATTTGAGACAATTTTGGCAGAAATGTCCTGAATGGGGTGTGTGCTCTGAAGATGGCATTCCCTCCCCATGGGGAGATTTGTGAAACCACGATGAAAGAATTCCTCCAGCTCCAGCAGCTTCCCCGTGGCCTAGCTTAAATACTGCAGACCCATGTCAGGGCATAGAGCAGGTGATAGGGGACACAGTATCATAAAATCACCCCAAGACAAGAAGCAAGCCCCTGTTTTCCAAAGGCATTTCCTCAAATGTGTAGCTTTCCCCAAGAGCACGAAGATACTCTTCAGAAGCCCTGGCAAGGCTGAATTACTTCTGGGCCTTTCAGAACAGGCACTCCAGCTCAAGCTTATATTCCCCCAAGTGTGTTTCCAGGTGGAGGTTCAGACGTGCAGCCCCAGGCCCTCGACAAACAAAAGCTGCCCACTGCCTCTTCTCCTGTGTCAGCTCCTGCCTGCAGTCACAGCAGCAAAAGCAGGCTGTTGCCGGCCAGAGAGCAGAGCCCTGCTCCTGCAGGACGCTCTGAACAGCACCTTGCAGGACTCTGGGCTGTGCACCCAGCACTTCTCATGCCCGCTCTCAACAGGCTTTGGCACACCAGAGCATAACCTGGCTGGCTCTGCCGTCAGCACACCCGAAACGCAGGTGGAGGAGGGAGCAGCAGAGGGTGTTTTGCAGCATTGCCCAAGAGAGACTGCAAGGGTGCCCTCCCTCTGCTCTCCCCTGCTTGGCTTTCTGACTGGGTCTGAGGCAGGGGCTGCGATTCCTCACTTGTGGGGACCAGAACCGCACCCAGGATCCTGGCACTGCCTGACAGCGCTCTGGACTCTGCCATGGTCACACTTCCGAGTCTCGGGCAATGTGCTGCTGCTTCATTTTCTCTTTGGCACATCCATAGCTCCCTCGTAATTCCTGATGATCTTTGGGTCTGCCCTCTTCCTGACCTGTGCAGGGATGGAGCATTGGTGTGCTTTTAGGAAGCTGTTCTTGAAATCTTCCAGCATTCCAAGTTCCTTTGCCTTTCATGGATTCTTGGCATGGAATCTCTCCTGGGATTCTGAATCCCTCTGGCTTCGGAGCAAAATCAGATCGGCTCTTCCAAAACCCTGGGGCTTCCGGGTGCTCAGCAAGAACTTGAACTCCACAGTATTGTGGAACTAGGTCTTCAGCACAGAGCACTTTCCAGCCTGATCTGCCCTTGTTCTTCTGAGTCTGCACAGGACACAGCCTGGAATAGAACAGCAGGAAGGGTCCTGTGTGTCCCAGGGCTCTGGATTTGCTCCGCCTGAGCTCCACAGAGATGCAGGCAAAGTGAAGAAGCCAAACTTTATTGATGGAATGCAAAGCAAAGGGATGAGAGGGAGGGGGAGAAAAGGGATGGGCACAGTCTAAGGGCTGGAGGGAGTGAGCAGTGAAAAGGAAGGAATAGTGGAGGGAAGAAGCGTCTGCAGGCTGGAGGGAGAGCATGATGTACATGCAGGGAGAGGGCTGAAGCCACGCGACCTTCCCACAGGCTCAGCTGTGCCAATCATCAGCTGTGCCTGGAGCTCCAGCTGGTCTCTTCTGGTCTCATGGCAGCCTCATCTTCCTGGGCATGTGTAGGTCTTAAAGGGATGCTGGTTCTTCTGAGCTAGCAAATGAGCATGGTTCTGCAGCTCTTCCATTCAATATCTCTCCGTTTGTCTGGGAAGGGTTGTAGATTGTGCTCAGGGCTTGAAGGGCTGAAGAGACAGGAACACAGCCACAGTCACAGGCCGGATCTTTGGGAATCCAAGGGGACCTTCCTGCCAGAGCCATCCCAGCCAGTTCTTGCCATGGCCACAAGAGAGGAGAGGACAATGGGATCAGGTGCCAGGTGCTGGCCACGACTCCCCTCAATCTGAAATCTCTCTGTGCTCTGTCCACACCACCCCCTGTCCACACAGGGAGCGAAGCCCTCAGCAGCCAGGGCAGGGATTGCAGCTCGCCCCGCCAGCCCCCGCTGACAGCCCGCTGCCCTCACTCACCCTCATTCACCACCTGGAGCTCTTCCTTCTGCCCTCTCAAGCTCCTCACGGCGAGCACTGAGAACACAGAGCGGGTCACGGCCCCAGCGGCACAGCTCCCTGCCAGCGGCGCTGCCAGCCCTGTGGCCACTCGCCCTCCTGGCCCGGCAGGGCTCAGCCCGGGCCCTTGCCGCACCCTGACGCCCAAGGGCACGGCTGCGAGAGGGCGGCAGCAGCCCTGAGGGCAGCCGGGGCTCCGCGGAGCCGGGCCCGGATGGCGCTGCCGGGGCAGCAGGCGGAGCTGGGGCCGAGCTGCGGCGGGGTGGGGAGGGAGCCTGGGCTCACCCATGAACCTGATGGCCGCCACTTGCAGGGGCTCCTGTGGGCTCTGCAGGTACGGCAGGGCGTGGCGCAGGTGCTCGGCCGCTCGGCTCCTGTCCTCGGCCAGCTGCAGAGAGCGGCGGCAGGGAAGGGTCAGGGCGGGCTCTGCCCCTTTGCCAGGCACTGCCCGCACCCGGCCCCGGCATCCCCAGCCCTCACAGCCCTGAGGCACGGCCAGCAGCCGCTGGCGCCGGGCTCTGCAGGGGCAGAGGGCTGGGTGCTGTCTGGGGAGCTGCGGTGCCGCCCTGCCCCGCAGCCCCGCTGTGCTGGGGCTCTGTGGGCACCCGGCTCGGGCCCACAGGAGCCTGGGGAAGAGCCCGTGCGGCCCCTGGGTCAGCACTGGGCAGGGCCGCAGCTGCCGAGAGCACACAGTGAGCACCACGGGCAGGGGGCTTCTCCAGGCTGAGGCTGCGCCTTCCAGGCCGTCCTTACCAGGCGTTCAGCAAATATCCACAGCTTCTCTGTCTGCACCAGTTGCATGAGTCTCTTCTTCTTCAGGAATTTTGTCGAACAACGTAGCGTTTCCCGAGCGGCCTGGAGAGCAGCAGACATGTGGAGATGGCACCGCAGTTCAGGGCACAGGACCCACGTCCCTGTGCCAAGGCCTGCAGGAGGCTGCAGCCCGCCAGGCACCAGAGCAGGAGACAGCCGAGCCTCCTCCCAGGGATGCACCAGCAGCCCAAGTGTCCTCACCTCTGCCACACGCTGATTTTCATCATGGCAGTGGAATAAAAGCGGGAGTAGGCTCTGGCACACAGTTGACTTAAGGGGCTTTTTCCCCTCGTCTACTACCAAT
>NC_046251.1:3416681-3615112 GCF_009819885.2 Catharus ustulatus | reverse complement strand
GGTTTTCCCAGTGTCATCTGGAAAAAATCTTAAGCTGATTCATAAGCACTTGCCTGTATTTTGATGTTATTGTCAAGCATATTATTGTACAGTATGGCAAAGCAGTCATTATTATTGTTCTGCAGTAAGAAGATCTTTAAGAATGTACCTGTGGGATCCTCCTGTCTCTATGGCTGGGGTCCTCATTAAAATCTGAGAAAATGCTGCCTGCCACCTTAAAAATGCACCCAAACACACAGAAAGCCCCAAGAAAGCAGAACCCCCCATTGCACATTTACTATAAAGTAGAAAACACCAAGTATCAGATTCATACAGATAGAGGTCCCAAGTTTGCTCTGAAATACAAGTCAACAGCAAAAGAGGCACTTGGAGAAAGGATGAATCTTTCTTTAAGGCAGACTGACTGCTAAAGTGGACCAGTTAAAATATCCTCTAAGACAGCTTATTTCTCCTTCGTGTGAATGCAGAGAGGCTATTGCATTTATCTAACAAAACATGGGTCTAAGTGAAATAAAAGCTCCACTCCAGGAGACCCAAAAGAGACTCAGGGAATTGGAATTAATCTGACTTAAAGCAGCAGAGATGGTTCTCTCCTTTTATTTCATGTCATATACACACCACTTTTATTTTAAGTTGCACGAAAATCAATTCTAATTCTTTAGGGTTTTTTCCTATGCAAGAAGGTCCCCAGGATCTAAACAACTGCCTGCTACCTTGCCAAGCATGCCTTGTTTACACACCAGGATCCTGAATGCCGGTGAGTCAGCTGGGCGCCCATCCCAAATATCCATCCATCCCTAATCCTGGTGGTCTGGCTGTACTTGGGCATTGCCTAGGGTAAAGGAACATTTCTGTGTTGCAGCTGAAGGAGACACAGAGGCTCTGAACTGTCTCCAACCATAGATTTCAGATCCTGGTGAAGCAGATTAGCACCTTTCACATTGGGGCAGTCAAGTCAATCTAAAATTATTAAATTGAGTTGCTACCAAGTTGTTCAGGGGAGGAATTACCTAACTTTAAGTGTATTTATTTTTGTATGTGAAGGCAGTGTGTTCCATGACTATCACTACTGGTTTATCATGGGTTTTAGTCTTTTTTCCTGTTAAAATTCCTCCTGAATTGTGGCTCTTTCAGTGCAGCTCTTTTCAAGCAAGTTCTCCCTGCTCTTCACTAGAGGGCAGCCCCCACCCACATACAACAACAACCAGCCTGATAACATTACAGAAATCAAAACAAAGTTCTTGACAGGATAGCTGAGTTTTAGACCGATAAATCAGGACAATTAAAACCAAAATATTTAAAACCCAGCCTCATAGTGTGGTCCCAAACCTGAGCCCAGGATTCGTGATGCACCCACAGCAGTGCCGAGTACGGGGACATTGGTGCAGGTCAAAGAACCATAGAATATTGTGAGCTGGAAGGGATGCAGAAGAATGGATCGTAAAGTGCACCCAAAATTTCTCCCAGTGACACTCAAATATTGGGAGCAGCAGAAGGAAAGGAAGACATTTTTTATATCAGACCATCAAATAACCTGGATCAATCAAGTTAAAAGAGGAAACAGCTTAGGACGGGATAACCCTAATTTATTTCCACATGGTTTACCATAATGTGACCGTGGGCTCAGTGTCGCTCGGGCACGGGCAGGCTGGGCACGGGGCCTCGCTCGGTGCCGCTCCCCGCGCTGCTGCCGCGAGCTCCAGCCCCGTTCCCCGCCCGCCCCACACCCGTTCCATGCCCGTCCAGTCCCGGTCTCCTGGACACGACCCCGTGCCCGGGACGCTCCGTTGCCCCCGGGCGCTGCCAACAGCAGAGCCCCGCTGGTGCTGCGGCAGCACGAAGCGCAGCGTGGCTGCTCCATCCCGGAGCTCTGCTCTGCCCCAAAGCCTGTTCGTAGCGCCTTCATTGCCCCAGGGCAGGCATTCCTCGCCCACAAGGCCAGCTTGTGCCAGGTAATTCTGCGCTTGGCCCGCAGGGATGTCCCTGCTGTGGCCACCAGTGCTGGCCACTGACAGGAGCAGCTTCAAAGCCAAGCTCCTGCTCCTGCAAGCTGGCAGCACTTTGTAGGGAAACAGCCACTGAGCAGGGAAATTGCCTTCAAGGCGTTCTCTAGATAGCAAAAACTTAGGGTTATTGTTCCCCAGCTTGCAGAGGGACAGATTTCTTTCAAGTGGAGAGGGCAGGATTGCAGGAGGGTTTGCTGCCGCTTCAGCTTTAATCCCAAATGTCTCTCAAATCCCAAATGAGCCCATCCCTGGGAAAGGAGGGTGGCATGGGGAGCACAGGGGGCCCTTGGTTCTGCCCCATGTGCTGCCAAAAGTGCCAGCACTGAGAAGGAGAGGGTTGAGGCCAGAGCCACCAGATGTGTGCTAGGGGGAATTTGCTTTTTTTTTGCCTTTCCTGGGCAGTGCCTGCTGGGATTGCCCTGTTGGGAGTGGGAGCAGCTGCCTGGGGCTGCTCTGGCAGTTGAACTGGGGCAGCCAGTGACTCCAGGGGGAGGTGGCAAAGCCCTCGTGGAAACACCCACAACACAGAGTGAAACCAAAGCTATTGGTTTGTTACTTTTCCAGTTTGGAGGCTCATGGCCATTATTACGGCCTTGTATACATATTCATATATTCTATTTATGTAAGTACAACGACCACCAGAATATTTAAATCATTCAAGACCAAGTCTGACAGGCCTTTGAGAAACCTTGTCTAGGAAAAAGCTCCCTGTCCATGGCAGAGGGGCAGAATCTGGTGGCATTTACGTTGCCTTCCTACCTAAAACATTCTATGGTTCTATAGATTTATGGTTCTCTGGTTCTACAAATCCAGTGTGTGTTCCCTGACTGTATGTCAAATTATCCCTTCAAATATATGTGTAAAACACCAAGCTTTGACCATAAAAATATCAGGGGGAGCTGGGTAATAGCAACATTTGAAGGAAAAGCTCTTGAGATGGCTACGTAAAGTTAAACTTTCCCAGCAACTTCCAAGCTTCCTTGTTCCATGAGAACAGCTCTTGGCTGGGGCTGGATGGCCAAGGCAGAAAGAAGAGGTTCTTGGTAGTTGGTTTTTTTTTTTTGTTTTTTTTTTTTTTCCATTCGTGTTCCATCTTTTGATTTCAGGTAGTAGTGTTTGGTTGGATAGTTAGTACTGCTGTGTGGGTCACAGGTGTTTAGTTGTAGGGTCAAAAGTATAAATATATATTATGTTAGCTCTTAATTGGATAGTTAACTTTTAAAAGACTTTGTGACTAGCTAAATTCACCTCCATTTTCTTATTTTTGGCTTAATAGCTAAAAGTTTTGAAGAACTGTCTGTACTTTAGATAAGATTTAATAAACAGCAAAAGTCCAAACAAGAAATTCATCTTTTGAGCATTGAATTCTGACTCTAAGTGAAGACAGAAGAAAAAAGATAACACCTGTCCCCTTTGGTTACCTAAAAGCTGGGTTCTTAGGGCACATTTTTTCTTACAATTGAACCAAATATCCTGGAGCTTGCAGCAGTGGCCTGGTTTGCCATGCTCTTGGCCAAATCTGGAGTTAAGAGCTCACCTGAAATGCAGCATCACCCCTGGGAGGAAGGGGGAAATGGATGGCAAATGGATCTCTTGGTTCTCCCATTCTCAGCTATGTGTAATCCCCACATTTGGACCATTTATGTTTAGGAGCACTGCAGTGACTCCCAGTCAGGCACTCCAGGCTCTGAGGGGAGCAAGACCTGGAGATCCTGACCTCTGCTTTAGGCATGAACTCGTGCAGATGGTGAATATCTGTTTGTGCTTTTCCAGAGAAGTTGACTCCAACTGAGGCTCCAAAATGGAGCCAAGAGGCACCCAGAGCATCAGAAATAGGTAGGGATGAATTTGATGTAATCTTGGCTTCCCAGGTGCAGTGGTGAATGTTGAGATGGTTTAGTAAAAGAATCCTGCCTCCAATGCAAGAATCAGAGTCCCTGAGTGGGGGAAATAAAGTCAGGATTGTCCTGTCAGTGAGAGTGGTTTCAGAGCACGTGGGTATTTTCAGAGCTTCTGTTACAGACCCAGGCCTGGGTGATTTATGGGTCAGGGCAGGTTCTCTGCTGTGCTTTCTGAAGCCACTCTCTGGAAGATTGGCTCTTCCTTGAAGCCAGTCCCTGCTGGGACCAGGGCCCTCCCTTCTGCACTTTGGGATGCTTTGGACCTAGGAGCATTTTCCTGTTTCAGTCTGTAGCAAAGCAGAAGAATTGTTTTTTGGGGGTGGGTGCAAGTTCTTATTTTTTGTGGAACATGTTTGGAGATGATGGGGACTGAGCTGATGTTTCAGGGCAGACATTCAGTTTCCTCTGCCTCTTTGAACAGTCTGGACAGAACTGATCTGTCCACTGTCAGCATCCTGTGGATTTCAACATTGCTTTGCTGGATATGTGCCCTTGTGGGAGAACCCCAGTTTCTGCAGAGAGTATAAAAACAGGTGTTCAAATGTTAACTCTGTTTTCTGTCTCCTTCTGAAAGGTGGAACAACAGCACCCGCTCCACACCACAACAACAGCCCCACAGAGACCTGCTGCGCCGTCTGCAGCAAGAGAGGCGCAGGAAGCAGGTGGAGGAAAAATACATATTCTGGGAGAAACCTCCTGTCTTTCCTGAACCCTACAAGGTAATGGGAGTGGGGTGAAAGGAAAGGAAGAAGGAGGCTGGGGTGGGAGAGGAGAGCTGTGTCTTCTGCATGGGCTGTAGCAGACTTGAGCCTGATCCCTGCAAACACAGCATCTGCTCCACTGAGCTTGCCTAGCTTCTCTTGTGGGGATGCATGGTGATTCCATGAAACCCTGAGCAATGTCTCCTGCTGAGCTGGGTCTCTTGCCTGGGGTGTTTCTGACATTCCCCTCTCTGTCCCTGTGTTGCAGACCGATAAAGAGGATGAGCTGTCACGGTGCGTTAAGCGCGTGCTGGGCGACTGGGACCCCAGGCTGATCCCAAGGCAGGAGTCTCCTCAAGGTCCTCTGTGGTTTCCACCAAAGCCCAAATCCATGTCACAGACCTCCAGCAGTGGTCTGCCTTCCAGGATGACAAATCCAAATGAGGATATACAGAAGAAATCCTCACTGACATCACTAGAACTCAAGCCTAGCACTGAGCAGAACCATAACAAATGCAATGCCAGTGTGTCAAATCAGAGGTCAGAAGCCAAGGCTCCACAATCCAAAACCCTTCCTGAGTCTGTCAAGGTGAGTGCAATTGTTGGGGCCCTCTGTTGTTGGCAGTCCCTCAAGGCCAAGGGACCAGCACATGCCTGGCTGGTGGCTCAGCCTCCCCAGAGCTCAAAGGCACTTGATTCCAGTTGGGAAATTTGGGGTTTTGGCAGACACAAGCTTCAGCACTGTTGCATCCTTCAGCACAGGGATGTTGATGTGCCCTATGGGATGTAAGGGCTCACAGTGCTGAGCCATGGCAGCAGGAGAGCCATGGAGACAGTTTTCAAACTGTGTTTGCCTTTGGCACAAGATGGAAGAGCTGGAGGCTGCAATGGCAGAGTGAGAAATGGTAGTTGGGGATTTGCAAATCCTGCAGGGGCAAGAGGAGGAAGGCTAAAGTCAGCCAGAATTTGCATAAATTCTGTTGTATCTTTCCAGGTGTGTCAGAAGTCTGTGTCTTGCCCAGACTGCCGTCACCTTTAGAACAATAAGGAGTCTTGTTTTTTTGTGTGTGCATGAGAAATATTCCTCTTTCTCTAGAACTGACTTAGAACAATTGGCAACTGTTATTTCTGACTGGGGTTTTTTAACTAAGGAAACTTTTTCTCAACTCTTTTAAATGCAGAGGGAGGCTGTATCTTTGAAGGCAAAGCTTTGCTGCTTAAAAAAAATGGTAGAAGACTGCACAAACACACTTATATAACAACAACAAAAATAACAACATCAAAAACAACAAATAAAACCATAAACAACAAAACACAACAACAATAATAATAACAATAAGATAAATCATATTCCAGTAGTAGTAGTAGTAGTAGCAGCAGCAGTAGTAGTGGTAGTAATAGTAATTGTAAGCAAATGCTGACTGAGTGCATTTGAATTAGTAAAAAACCCAAACAAACTCCTTGTGCCTCCCTTGCATTTTTTTCAGGAAAAGAAGCCCATTGGTGGCCCATCCAATGAAAAAACTCTGAAGGTTGGTGCTTTTCAATAATAGATCTCTGTATTTGCTTGTTCTGCATACATTAAGGAAAGGGGTGGGGAAAGAATTTCTCAGCTCCTGTTCACTGAACCCAGCCTCCCTCTCTCCTCTTTGTTTCTGTGAACAACACAGGTTGTGAAAAAGCCACGTCCTTCATCTGATCCTGCAAGGTACAGTTGTGTTCCCAAACGACCCTCTAGGCCAAACCAGAGAAACAAAACTCCTTTTCATAGGAGGGGCAGGTGGGAAGGGGTTCCTGGTTTCTCTTGAAGCTACAGACTTTGGTTGGTGGCTTCCTGGAGCTGCTGTTGAAAATTGGTTTTCAGTTTTGTGGGGTTTTTCAGGAAACTCCAGTCAGGAATGAGTAACCCAGGCATGCTGGAGGCTGGAGTTTGCCTAAGAGCCAGGATTGTATTTCCCCAGGTGTTCCCTTCTTTTCTCCTCCTGCCCTCCTCCAGTGTGTCTGTAGATCCAAAGTTCTTGTCTCAGCCAAGGAACACAGATGAAGAATTGAAAACTTAAGGGGAAGATTATAAAAAAAACTCCTAAAAACAAAACACAACAAAACAAACAAAAAAAAAACAAAACAAAAAAAAAACCAAAAATCCAACCTGAATGTAGTTAGCTTCTATTGGGAGTTTTCCTTTGAGGGTTGTTACTTTCAGAAAGGCACTGGCAAGTTTTGGTGGTTGGGGTTTAATTGAGCTTTAGTTGCCCAAATACAATTTCACAATATAGCAGTGAAATCGTGTTTGCAGTTTTGTTTTCCCTGGGTGTGAGTTGAAGGTTTGATTATTCCCCCAGAGAGTTTTTATGCTGGTTCTTGGTTTTTGGAGCATGGCAATGTGTTCCTCTAGCTTTCTGCCCTCAGTGCTCAAGCACAGGGTTTGGGTTTATAGTTTTGGATGCTGCCATGTCAGTGGAACAAGTAAATAACATTTCCCCTCTGCTGCTGTCTAGTTTGTCCTCCTGGTGGACTGGCAGAGCTGCCCAGCCCCAGCAGAAGAAGGAGGCACCAGCCCAGCCCAGCAGCTCGGAGCCAGGGAGCTCCAGGGAGAGCCACAGCTCCGCAGTGTCTGCACATCCAGGAGCACCAGGAGCCAACATGAGTGCAAATCAAATGCAGAGGCTGCTCCACAGCCCCTTGCTCACCCTTGTTTTGTGTCAATGACAAATGTTGCTCCGTCTCTAGAATGGAACTGGGAACTGTGTTCTCTTAAGTGTTTTTTTCTTAACTCATGAAGCATTTTGCCTGACTCTCACATGCAGAGGCAGCCTGTGCCTCTACATGTGAAGCTTTGCTGCTAAAATAAAGGGAGAAGACTGCATAAATATATAACATCAACAACATCAACAACAACACCAATAATAATATTAATGATACTGTTGTAGCACTAGTAATAGTAGTAGTAGTAGCAGTAGTAGTAGTAGTAGCAATAGCAGTAGTAGTACTAGAAGTAGTAGTTTAAGAAAGGAAAGAATATTTCCTGACTGCCAGGTTCCGAAGGGAACACAGACATTTTTCTCAAAGCAGGAGAAGGTGACTGTTATAAATGAGCACAATGGGCTATTTAAGTCAATTATATAGCCAATTTATTAGTACAGAAAAGAGAAAGCAAAGTTGCAGCGCTGGGCGACAGAGGAGTCACCGCTCCACCAACTGCCGCACCGCTCGTGGCTCAGATTCCCCTTTTAAGTCTCTCGTCTTCCTGTTGAGTTCTCCTTCCGGTAACTTTTGCGCTTGCTCCGCCTGTTACTAGGGGGTCTTATTTCTGCCTCTTGGTGGTCGCTGACGAAGGCTCACGACAGTCTTCTTCAGTGTTCTCTCTGTAACCTTGGTGCTGCAATATCTACAAACATCCGTTATCACGCAAGTATAGCAGTTTCTGTTCTTTGCAGTTTCGCAAGCAAGGCAGAATACGAAGATATGGTTAGAGAATGCAAGGATATGGTTAGGGCGGTTACTT
Organism: Catharus ustulatus; assembly: GCF_009819885.2. Lineage (NCBI taxonomy): Eukaryota > Metazoa > Chordata > Aves > Passeriformes > Turdidae > Catharus > Catharus ustulatus. The sequence goes on along the minus strand of NC_046251.1, from coordinate 3,606,999 downwards.
GTTTACACATTCTTCTCCAACAGTGAACAAAAAGGTCACTTGCTTCTCCTCACAATCCCCCCTCTTTGTTTTTACTCTTTTTGTTCACTGTATCTTGCCAGTTCTTTTCTGCTGAGTTCTAAATAGTCTTCCATTTCTACCCCATTCAACGGCTCATACTTTGCCTTAATAAGCATTAAATGAGCAGCCTCTAACCTTCCCTTGACTATATTGATAAGTTTGTTAAAGATACAAGGTCCAAAGGTCAATGTTAAAACAAACAGTATTAGTGGTCCTGCTAAGGTAGACAGAAGGGTTGTAAACCAAGGAGAGTGATTGAACCAGGATTCATACCAACTTTGTTGTGCCTCTCGTTGTCTCTTCCTTTGTTCAATTTGTTTCTTTAACTCTGCCATGGCATCTACTGTTACGCCAGTGTGATCTACGTAGGTACAGCACTCCTCTCTTAAGGCTACACATAACCCCCCTTGTTGTAGGAGCAAAAGATCTAACCCCCTACGGTTTTGTAGTACTACTTCTGATAAGGATCTTACTGATTTTACTAATCCGTCTATAGCTGTGTTTATTTTCTGCAAATCTTCATCTACAGAAATCCTCAAAACTCTCATCCCTTGCTGTTGATTAACTAAGGACGCAACACCTGTTCCTACTCCGGCGCCCCCCTATACTGAGTAAAACTGCCACGGTGAGGGCTGTAAATGGTTCTCTTTTTGTTAAATGATGCTCAGAGGTGATATGATGTCCATGGACGTAATCTTTAGAATGATATGCTATTCGAGGGAGGATTAGAACTTGAATACAATATTCTGAGGTAATATTGAAACTATTAACTGCTAGACACGGTGTGACTCCCAAGGTGTTACACACCCACTTAGTATTTACGGCAGGGAGGAGCCATTGAGCTGGCTTCTTTGGATCTGATATAGGTATTACCATCTGGCTTTTGCATAGATGATCCTTGTCTCTAGGGATGTTCCCTACACACCTCCCTTTACCACTCACCTGAGCTAGAGATATCCCAGGGGTATTGTCTTGTCCCTTTTTCCATAGACATTCTTTGGGGTTTGTTCCATTTACCCACCTGTGTTCGGCGGTAGATCCTATGGCTTCATAAAAGGGCGGTTTTACCATGTAACATAGCTAGCATTCTTTTGTTATATTGGGGTATGTATCATTTAGCACCTTAAAGGTGGCTTGCATTACCTTCTAAAGTGTATTATATTCTTGGATAGGCCGGTTTCTCTCGGGCCAATCTTTGGTTTCATTCTTGTTTTCTGTTGCATTTTTTTTTCTCTTGGGGTCGAAATGTTTGCAATATCTCTCTGGCCTCCGTCCCCTATAACTGGGTTAGGTTCTACTGGTTCTGGGTCATGTGGTATAGGTTCTTTTTTGATGAGGATCATACTCCCAGGGTCTACTCCTGCTACATCTAGTCTGATGCCATATGTCTTTCTCAGGAGCCATCCCGGATCATCTGGATTTATAATTCCCCACTCCACATACTTGCACACCCCACCTGTAGGATTGCTACCTCCAGTGTCAATGTAATTGTGTCTGGTCGGCGCTGTACACCCTTTAGGTCCCCAGGTTGCTTGTAAAAACTTGTCTGGGCCTCCACCTGGTTTCCAAGATCCTCCAGTTAAAGTCTCGCATCCCCAGTAGGCACAGTAATATTGACCTGGTTTATTACAGTATGGTTTTTCTGGGTTAGAAGCAGGGCACATGTACCAGGGGGCTGTCCGATTTTGAAACCAATGTGGGCTGAGACTTCCTACTGGCAGGCGGAATTTCGGAGCACCCGTAGTGATATTTGTTACTATCACTTTCTTATCTTCCCATCTAGTTAATGACCATTTAAAGGGCTCATGGTTACCTTCTACTCCTCTCACTAATTTCATTATTATTATTAAATGCATCATTAGAATCAGGTGGCGTCCAGTGCAAGTGATGTGGGCAAAACAAGTTCTTTTTCTAGCTCCCTTCATACTGTCACCTCCAAGCCTCTGGTTATTAAAGGCTGCAGACATTTCTACATTTGTTCCTGTATGTGGTTCCTTGTCCCCACCTCTTATCCCTCTGCCTCGCTCGCCAGTTAGGTTGCCGCTAACTGCGAGGTTTGCCATCTTCACGGCAGCAAGGATATTCTTCAGGGGCGGAACTCACTCCTCTTTTCCACTTCCTTCTTTTGGAATGCCAATTTTTATCTTTCAATGGTGGAATGTCACACCTGAGTTCTTTTACTCGTTTGCGACACTCGACTTACACAATGTCTCTTTTGAATGGTCCAGGAGGCTCGTTGGGGTGATAGCAATATAAGTCAGGGTTTACCCCCTTTGAAAATATCTGCCACCAGAGTGGAGATCCCACTTTCAGCTCTCGAGCTGCTACTTTTTGGTTTAAAACCGAAGCAGTCAGCTCGCGCTGTCCCTCCCAACAGGGCTGACACACACTTTTAGGAGCCCTCCCTTTCTTGCAGTGGACCCACCACAATTCTTTACAAATTTTACAACAGAAACATGCAAACGGGTAGCAATTACAGTCTAGCCAGCTACACACTACTCTGATGTCGTCATGCTCTGCATGCCCTTCTCCATTATACAACTGACCACGGTACTCTAACCTCACAGGTCTATAGTATGGTTGCTGGGCAAGTTTCTCTAAACTTTTACAATATCCCGGCGCTTCAGAAGTCCCAATCAATTCTTTTTGTAATACCCAATTATCTCCCACCCAGATGTCCCCCGAGTCCATTTACTTCCCTGGGGTCAGGGTGAAGTTCTTTTTAGGACGAGCTTTAGATCACCAGTTGTTTCTTTGACTTCCCAGCGGGAGTGGGAGTTGTTTTTCTTGGAGAACCTGGACGGATCTACTGGTCCTTTTATTCGGCTGGCATGAGTCCACCCTTTTTCCGCTGTTCTTATCGCGGTGTCTGTTGTAAGTAACACTAGGTATGGTCCTTCCCACTTTGGTGTCAACGGGTTTTCTTTCCAGCTCCGAACTAGAACCCAATCTCCCGGTTGTACCTGGTGTAACACAAGATCTAGAGGTGGTCTCTGGGCCCACATTCCTTTTTCCCATAATTGTTTTCTAAATTTCATTAACGTTATTAAATACTTGTTAAGATGTTGATCATTAATGTTAGGGTGGGTCTGGACTTTCTCCAGGTTATACGGCATCCCATATAGCATCTCAAATGGGGACAGTCCCACATCCGCTCGCGGCTGAGTCCTAATGTTCAGTAAAGCTAACGGAATGCATTTTACCCATGATAATTTTGTCTCTAGTACCAATTTAGTTAATTGTTTCTTTATTTCTCCGTTCATTCTTTCTACTCTTCCCGAGCTTTGTGGATGATAAGGGGTATGTTTTTCTCATCTAATTCCTAATGCCTCTGCCAATTCTTGTGTCACCTTTGATGTAAAGTGCGGACCTTTGTCTGAGTCAATAGTCTCAGGCACTCCGTATCTGGGTACTATTTCCTCGAGCAAAGTCTTTACTACCGTTCGGGCTGTTTCCCTAACTGTCGGAAATGCTTCTACATAATGGGTAAGATGGTCCACTATTACTAAAAGATATCCAATTCGCCCTACTTTGGGTAGCTCTGTAAAATCTATCTGCAGACTTGCAAATGGTCTTTTTGCCAACGGCCGTCCCCCTGGAGGTAGTTTTCTTAGGTTGCTACGATTGACTCGTAGGCAGGTAGGACAGTTTTTGGTGACATATTTAGCCATATCCAGTAGCCCAATGCTCATGAATTTAGTCGCGAAATGGTCGACTAACCCCTGGGCCCCCCAGTGTGTTCCTGGTCGAGTATGTGTTCCCTGATGTAGCCTATACAACATCCGTTGGGCTACTGCCTTGGGCAATACTTCTCGCCCATCCTCTGTCATCCACTTCCCCCTATCTTCTTTTACCCCCATCTTCCTTAATTTTTCCTTCTCTTCACTAGTAAATATAAGTTCTACATCATCTTTCTTTTCCTTCAAGACTATCTCCCTCACTGCTGCCCGTTTGGCCTCTTGATCAGCAGCGTTATTTCCCCTGCTTTTAAAGTCTATTCCTGGCTGGTGTCCTTTTAAGTGAACCACTGCTATTTTCTTTGGTCCCCTTAAGGTTTGTAATACTTCTACTATAAGCTTTTGATGGATCAATCCTTTTCCCTGTGAATTTATCAGCCCCCTTTCTTCCCATAATTTTCCAAAGGTATGTACCACCCCGAACCCATACTTGGAGTCAGTATATATCGTCCCTTCCTTTCCCTTTAGGAGTGTCAAGGCCCGAAGTATGGCATACAATTCACACGCTTGGGCTGACCATGACTTGTTTAAGGCTCCTGATTCTATCACCTGTAAATCAGTTCCCCCTATAATAGCATACCCAGATTTCCTTTCCCCTTCTACTATTCTAGAGGATCCATCCACAAACAATCTTTCCCCTTCATCTAACTCTTCTTCCTCCAAGTCAGGCCTAATCTTCGTTTGTTCTTCTATAGTAGCTAGACAGTCATGGGTTAAAAGTCCCTGTTCCATTTCTCCATACAGGAAGGCAGCTGGGTTTTGCAGAGTGGTGGTTTCTAGGGTAAAGTCCGGTGCTTCTAACAGAATCCCTTCATATTTTAGGAGCCTGGCATCTGATATCCATTTATCTGCCTTTTGTTGCATTACCCCCCGGATATTATGAGGGGACAATACCTTCAGACTACTATTAAAAGTGATTTTCCTAGCTTCCTCTACCAACAATGCACATCCAGCCAACATCTGTAGACATGTGGGCCAGCCTCTACTTACAGGGTCTAAAATTTTTGATAAAAATGCCACGGGTTTCTTTTTCCCTGCCCAGTCCTGGGTAAGCACCCCAAATGCAATTCCTTCCTCTATATTTATGAACAAAAAGAATGGCCTCTTTAAATCTGGAAGGCTCAGAACTGGAGCATGAACTAGACTCTCTTTTAGTTCCTCCAGTTTATTCGTGTCCTCCTGGGTCCACTTCATTAACCCTTCTTGTGTTAGCTTTTGGTACAAAAATCTAGCTTTACTACTATAGTTCTCAATTCATTGTCTACAATACCCCGTGAGGCCTTTCATTAAAGGCCTTATTGAAGTTCTGGGCTCGCGGAACTGACTCTCTAATCCCTTGCACAATTATTGTCTTAAGGTCTTGCATATGGGCTGTATGTGCTGGATTTTGATGGTCCCAATTGGGGTTCTGTAAAGGCCACTTGATATCTGCCGCTGGCCCTTGCCTATGCTGTGCGTCCCAAATACGCATGCCTTCTCTCCTGATCATATTCTTTTCTTCAGCTGTGAACAAGATGTTTAGTATGGACTGTAATTCTTCCCAAGTATACATATTTGGCCCTAAAAACTGATCTACCCTCTCTGCCACCCCCAGTGGGTCCTCTATTTTCCTTCTTAAAATCCCTGACATCCCGTGAGCTGAGAGGTACAGTGCGGTACATCCTGACCTGCCCCGCATGCGCGGGCAGCGCGTGATGAGTGCGTGTGTGATGACGTCAGTGATTACGCGCCACGCGCGGCGCGCGGGCTGTGCGCAACAAAGGCCGCGCTGCTGGTGAACTCTGACTTCCCCTGAGCTGAGAGGTACTGATATGAACCCTATACCCGGCTGGGGACCTCCCATCGGCACTTCCCTCAGTGGGTATAGTCCCTTCCGAGCCCTGCTGCGGGTAACTGGTACTGCATATTCCGAGTGATCGGAATCCGAATCCTCTCCCGGGGGTGCACTTGGGTCGGCAGGTTCAGGGGCCTGAGGTGGGGGCATATACGGAGGGGGGGCCATCAGGGTTTCCTCCGGTCGATTTTTCTTTCTCTTATCTTTGTTTTCCCTTGATTTTTCTGTTAATTTAAAGATAAATACCTCTGGCTGTTCTACCCAAACCCTCGCATAATCGCTTTCCTCCGCACAGAGGGGTTTCTTAATATTTACCCAAATATTCAGTCTTTGTTTCACCCAATCCTCTGAGGACCCATATACGGGCCAAAACACATTCTTTGAAATCTCCTTCCCACCCCATACTTCCACACAATAATGTATCATTTTTACCTTGTCTTTTCCCTGCGTGCCTGGAAAATGTTCCCAATTGTCCAATAGAAATCCTAAAGGACTTTCTCTAGGTATGGGTGGAAGTCTAATACTCATAGGGGACTTACTCTTCCCCTGCCCCATTCTTCCGGAGTGCCTCCAATCACACAAACAACTCCCGCTTCCCGTGGTTCGTGGCCCAAGCCCTCGCGGGTCTGTGGGAACCGCACTACTGAGGGTCCGCTCTCGCCTGGGGAATCTGGCTGCCAGCTCCCCTCTCGTTCACACACCACACAGTCGCACTCCGGGATCCCACCCCCGCCCGGACGGCTCCCGTAATACTTACGCGTCCTGCGTCTTCGTCCGGACCTTGTGCACAAGATTTAAGGGGTACGCCGGGCCCCCGAATCCCCCTTTGCTTTCTCCTTTCTTTAATTTTAGGATCGTCGGTCGGGATTGGGGTGAAGTCCAAGCCTCGGGGCCACCGGGTCGGTGGGGCGCCCCCCCTTAGGCGAGAAATTCCCCTCAAATTCCCGATCCGAGTCACGGCACCAAGTTGTTATAAATGAGCACAATGGGCTATTTAAGTCAATTATATAGCCAATTTATTAGTACAGAAAAGAGAAAGCAAAGTTGCAGCGCTGGGCGACAGAGGAGTCACCGCTCCACCAACTGCCGCACCGCTCGTGGCTCAGATTCCCCTTTTAAGTCTCTCGTCTTCCTGTCGAGTTCTCCTTCCGGTAACTTTTGCGCTTGCTCCGCCTGTTACTAGGGGGTCTTATTTCTGCCTCTTGGTGGTCGCTGACGAAGGCTCACGACAGTCTTCTTCAGTGTTCTCTCTGTAACCTTGGTGCTGCAATATCTACAAACATCCGTTATCACGCAAGTATAGCAGTTTCTGTTCTTTGCAGTTTCGCAAGCAAGGCAGAATGCGAAGATATGGTTAGAGAATGCAAGGATACGCGAGCATAGCAGTTTCTGTTCTTTGCAGTTTTGCAAGCAAGGCAGAATACGAAGATATGGTTAGAGAATGCAAGGATATGGTTAGGGCGGTTACTTGTTTACACATTCTTCTCCAACAGTGAACAAAAAGGTCACTTGCTTCTCCTCACAAGCATTTCAGCTGCTTTTCCACCTGCTCTCCGTTACGAACTCCCCTTCAGAGGGGCCTTTGCATCCTTACTGGCATTTTATTATTAATGGACTTACATGACATTTGTAGAGCTGTTGGTAAGCATCAGCCTTGAATCCTTCTTTTCTCTCTTCGTTGGCAGCCTGAGCCACCAGCTAATAGAAAGTGGCACCTTGACGTCCTGATGGCTGAGGCAAAGGAAGAGCAGTGCCAAGAGTGGGTGCCAGGGAAATTGCCCATGGGAATGGACCTGAGCAGGGTGACAAGCAGGAGCAGGGCAGCAGCAGCAACTCCTGCCAGCAGCTCTCCAAGACAAGGGAGTCTCCTCACCAGAGCTGTGGCCAAGTCACCCAGAAAAACCAGAAAACCTGTGACCAAGTGGCCCAGGGTTCTCAGAGGAGCTCTGGCAAACCGGACAAGATGTCTCAAAAAAGTTCTGGCCAAGTGACAAATGATCTCCACAGGAGTTCTGACCAGGTGAAAAAGGATCTCCACAGGAGTTCTGGCCAGGTGACAAAGGATCCCCACAAGTGTTCTGGCCAGTTGAAAAAGAATCTCCACAAAAGCTCTGGCCAGGCAACACTGGACTTCCACGAGATTTCTCGTCAGGTGGCAAAGGAATTGTGTAAAAAGGGATGTGTAAATCTAAGTCTCTCTTCAGAAGGGTAAGACAAAGAACTGTATCTCCTGTCCAGACACTTGAGAGTTTGCTTCTCATTTTGTGTGCCTTCTGCAACTTCAACTGCTGCAGATTGGCCTTCACAGCGCAGAAAGCAGCTCTGCAGGTGTAGGTGGGAGAGGGTAGGGAGCCTTTCCCTTCTGACATCCTCTGAAAGCTCAGAGGCATTGGGGGTGGTGTTTGGCTGGGGGAAGGGATGTTCCAGTTGTGGAAGGAATGGAAAAGCTTTAATTCTGGAGTTCCTTTCTCCCTTTTCCTCAGGGGAAATGAGCAGTCTTAGTCATGTGCTGGCTTTTGGGGCGGGAGGGGTAGGAGGTGTTTTTGGGCAGAGGGGGCTCTGGGATGGTGCTGTGCTCTGTGACAAGCTGTCCTCAGCTGTGACAAGGCAGAGCAGCTGGAGAGCACAGGTGCAGGGAGTGGGGACCAAAGGGAAAGGTGAGTGCAGAAAGGGGAGAGGACTGTCCCATGCACAGCAGAGTTTGGCAAGGAGTGCAGCCCCACATCCGAGCCTTCTCACTGTGTTTAACTCCATTTCTTCCTCTTCGGATGCTGCAGTGCATGAGCTGGGATTCACTGCCTGGTATATTCTTGGAAACTTTGAGCAGCTGACTAAAAATGGTGGACATGAGCAGTGGTGAAAGAAGGTTGAGAGCTATTTGGTGCTGCTTCTTGCTGCCAGATTTCCCTGGTCATCCTGATTTCAGATGATCAGAAATCTGCTAGGCTGCTGTGTTATTGAATGTTAAGGTCTCTGCCAGTTAAAAGTCCCTCTCACTTGAAACCTCTCAGCTTTGGAAGTGTTGTCTAGTTGAGACACTGACAAGAACTGGTACAGGATGTAGCCAAGTTTTTAAGAACATTATATGTGCATCATATTAATGAATTTCCTTCTCTTGTCCAGAGAGGAAGAATGTGGTGCTGCCACCACTGCTGGACATGGCTGCTGCACAATGTGCACCAAACAGGACCACGATGACCCAAAAGTGACCCAGAACCGAGACTGACAACCAGAACCTGGCTGCCATGGACAACCCTGCCAGGAACCAGAACCTGCCTGCCATGGACAGCCCTGCCAGGAACCAGAACCTGCCTGCCATGGACCAAAAACCTGCCAGGAACCAGAACCTGCCTGCCATGGACCAAAAACCTGCCAGGAACCAGAACCTGCCTGCCATGCACAGCCCTGCCAGGAACCAGAACCTGCCTGCCATGGACAGCCCTGCCAGGAACCAGAACCTGCCTGCCATGGACAGCCCTGCCAGGAACCAGAACCTGCCTGCCATGGACAGCCCTGCCAGGATCCTTTGCCAAGCACAGCAAAGTTGAGGAAGATCACAAGGTACAATCCCAGGATATCAGCATGGGTATCCAGGAGAGCTGGCTGGAGGATTCCTGCAACCCACACGTGCTCTGTGTTGTCTTCATCCCTCAGATAAGTAACTATTTCTGAGCAATTGCAAATACAAGACTGGTGTAAAAAGGAGTGTGTTTATAAACAGAAAGGATGGTTTGGTTAAAAATAAGAAACAGCAAACCTCTGGGTGTGGCTGCAACCTGGGCCTGAAGTTTTATAGCTTGCTTAGAAAATTGTTCATAACCCTTGCATCTTTGCATTTCTGGGTTATAAAATTGGATTTTACTGGCTGTTTTTTAAAAATTTGGCTGTTTACTGTTGGTTTGTTGGCATTTAGGATGTTTGGGGGAGGGTGGGCTGTGAGCTAGGCCAGGTTATGCACAGTGTTCCTGTTGCCTTCTAACAGCTCCGTTTTCCCTCATAATTTTCCAGGCTGCAGGCATCACTGCTCTCTCTGCCACTGAGCAAGGAAACCTGCTGCTGAATTTCTCAATGCTTGGGAAAAGTTTAATGGTTGCAAAGGATTGTGAGTTGCCAAGTGAGAATCCAATGTTCCATTTCCATTACTGGAGGGATTGCTGGGGAAGAGGGGGAGAGCCTGGAGCACAGACTATGCCTGGAACAAATGAACATTTTCTCTGGAAATTTAGAACACTCGGGCTTTGGAGTTGCTTTAGGCATCTCTCTCTGACCAGCTTTCTCTCTTTGTGCTTTTTCAGGGATCTGCAGGGGATGAGAAGAATCGTTTCCCAGAGACCTTTCTGCCAAATGAAGACAAGACAAGAAGACAGAAGTTTGAAGGGTAAGTGTTTGTTTCACAGCCTTGCCTGTAGTTCCTGAAGACACCAGGCTTGGCTGGCACTGCAGCCACCCTGGTTTCTGCTTCCTCATTGCTTCCTCATTTTGGGAGCAAAGAGAGAGGGAGGGATGGGGGAGAGCTGCCCCATCAGGGCAGCACCTGCTGAGTAGCTTGGCTACAGATGGGCAGCCCTAGGATTTTTGACTCCTTGCTCGGCTTGTGACCAGTATTTGCCAAAAGAAATTCCTAGAGTTGCTGCTACGTTTTGGATTCTACAGTTTAGTCATTGCAAATATTGTGTTGTCCTGTGGTGCAAGCAGTGGGGAATACTCAGAACCTGTAACCTGCCATCCCACAGGGCCTTTGCAGTGTCATTTTCCATAAAACACAAAGCTTTATGGAGATTCATGGAGTGGGCTCCTTTGGGAAAAGGGATGCATTGCCATGATCTGCTGGCAAACTTGCAAAAGAAAATAATCAGGATGTGCCTGCCAGAAGGGCTGGGAGGCTCTAAAACTCCTCTCCATAAAGAGGCAGTGGTTGGAATTCAAAAATCTTTGCAGGTCCTCTTTGAGTAAAGTGACTCCAATCATGGACTGTCTTCTGCCTGATGTGCTTTTTGGATGAACCCAACCAAATGTTTTCTCTATCCCTCCTTTTGTTCCAGAGATTTCTGCTGAACAAACCAAGAGAATGTGACAAGGAGCCGACCTGACCTCATACACTGAACAAGACAGAATTTATAGTGACTCTGACTGGAACCCAAGTGCCTTTACTGGGTCTCCAGGATGTAAATAGTTCCACGTTCTCTGTTTTTTTTTTGGATAGTTCCATGTTCTCTGTTTTTTTGTTCTCAGAAACAGTTCTGTTTTGTTTATTTTCTTACTGTTCAATGCAAAGCACCTGCATACTTTTGTGTTTGTTTTAAGTAAAGTTCCATTCTTTTCTCCTCCTGCCCTCCTCCTGTGTGTCTGTAGATCCAAAGTTCTTGTCTCAGCCAAGGAACACAGATGAAGAATTGAACACTTAAGGGGTAGAATAACACAAAAACAAAAAATGAACATCCAACCTGAATTTAGTTAGCCTCTATTGGGAATTTTCCTTTGAAGGTTTTTACTTTCAGAAAGGCACAGGCAAGTTCCGGTGGTGTGGGATTTAATTGAGCTTTAGTTGGACAAATACACGTTCTCAACATAGCAGTGAGATCCTGTTTGCAGTTTTGTTTTCCCTGGGTATGATATGAAGGTTTGATTATTGCCCCAGAGGGTTTTTATGCTGCTTCTTGATTTTTGGAGCATGGCACTGTGTTCTTCTGGCCTTCTGCCCTCTGCCACCAGTGCCCAAGCACAGAGTTTGGGTCTCTGTTTTGGATGCTGGGAAGGGGAAGCAAAAAAGAAAAGGATAAGGGGGGACGAGGGCGAGGTGCTCAGTCTCAGTTCGGAGGGGATGTCCCCGGTGGTCACTCACTGCTGTTGGGAAGCACGGGGGGCTCAGGGATCGGACGAGGGTGGGCGGAGGGAAGGGCTCCAGTGCCTCCGTTCCCCCCAATCCGCCCAGGGCGATCCCCCCAAACCTGCCCCCGGGGGGAGCCCACCCCCAAAAAAACAAGTGTGAGGAACAATAAGGACCCTCCCACCATCGGTGGTGGGATGGACCTGGGGGAGTCGAGGGAGGGGTGGCCAGGTCTGTCTGCTTTGGGAGAACACGGCGGGGACTCTTTGGGGAGCTTGCGGTTCGGGGACGCTGAGGGGTTTGGGGGATACACGGGAATGTGGGGGCTACTGAGGGATTGGGGGGTTGGACGATACTGGGGTGACTGCAGAGACTGGGGGATAGTGGATTTCTGGGGGAACTGAGAGATTGGGGGATACTGGGGTGTCAGGGATAATGGATAGAATGGGGAATTGGAGGATTCTATGGGGCCTGGGGGAGCTGGGGATTACTGGGGGGATTCGGGAATACTAGGGGGACTGGGGAAGCGGGGGAACTGGGGGATACAGGTGGGTCTGGGGGTGCAAGAGGATGCTGGAGGACTGGGAGGTTCTGGGGGATGCTGGAGGGACTGAGGAATTGCAGGGACTAATGAGGGGTTACTGGGGATTACTGAGGGTAACTGGTGGAAGCGAGGGGCTGGACCGTTGGGAGGACTTGGAGGACTTGGAGGACTGGGGGTACCAGGGAATTGGGGGTTGATGGGCAGAAAATAGAAAAGATACCCTCACCTGACAATGCAGCTGTATACCAATACATCAATGATATGCTTATGGGAGGAAAAGAAATAGAAGGAGTGGGAGACAGCCAACAGAAAATAATCTCCCCTTTAGAAAGCCTTGCTTTACAAATCCCCTCAGAGAAAATAAAGTGAAGTTTTTAGGAATTTGGTGGAAAGGAGCTATGACGTGTTCTACCTGATACCCTAACTTCTTTAGATCTGATTAAAATGCCAGAATCCAGGAAAGATCTCCAACAAGCTTTAGGATTATTAGTATTTTGGAGAAAACATTTCCCAGATTTTTCAATAATTGCTAGACCTCTTTATGATTTGCTGAGGAAAGGGGTAAAATGGGATTGGACTCCTTCACAGGAAGAAGCACTGCAATTGCGGATATTTGAAGCTACAGCTCATCAGGCCTTGGCTCCTATTCACGCCACAGATCCTTTCCAGGTAGAATGGGGGTTTGCCATCTCGGGATTGTCAGGACACATATGGCAACGGGGCCCAGAAGGCCCGACTAGGCCTGTTGGTTTTTATTCCCGTGGCTTTAAAGATGCTGAAAAAAGATACACTACCTGGGAAAAGGGGCTCTTTGTGGTTAGGTTGGCTCTCATAGAAGTAAAAAAAAAGGCACGACAACAATCTATTGTGCTGTGAGGCCCTTTCACAGTTATTGAAATGATTACTACTGGGACCCCCCTCCTGACGGGGTGGCCCAGAGGGCCACAGTTAGGAAGTGGTATGCCCAGATAGAGCATTACTGTAACACCTTCTCAGTGACAGAAGGAGCTGTAAAAACTCTGGCAATGCAAGAGACTGAGAGTTTGGCTAGCAACCAAGACAAACCCGTCTCAGTGACTAAAGTCACTCCTCCCTTCTGCCCCAAACAATCAACAAATTCTGTCTTCACTGATGCTTCTGCTAAAAGAGAGGGAAAGCTGTGGAAATACAGAGCAGTCGCCCTCCACACTTCCTCCAGTGAACGAATTATCACTGAAGGACAAGGCAGTGCTCAGGTTGGACACCTGAAAGCTGTTTGGAGTGTTTTCCAACGCAAAATGCAAAATACCTCCCCTGGTGCATTTAGAGTGACTCCTATGCCGTGTTTAAGGTATGTACTGAGTGGCTTCCTTTCTGGCAACAGAATGATTGGGAAGTTAACAGAATTCCAGCATGGCAAAAGGAAAAGTGGCAGGAAATTCTAAATATTGCAAGTCAAGGAAATTTTTCTGTGGGGTGGGTAGCTTCTCAGCAGACAGATGGTCATCCAGCTGGGGACTGGAACAATGCAGCTGATGAATTAGCCAGATTAAGCTCCCTTAAAAAGGACCAAATCACAGAGGACTGGGGGCACCTATTAGAATGGCTGCATGTAAAAAGACAGCACACAGGTGCAAAAGATTTGTACAAAGAAGCCCTTGCCCGTGGTTGGCCTGTCACCAGGGAAATGTGTAAAACATGCATATCGGCCTGCGAGCAATGTCGCAAATGGCTAGTGTTGGGGCCTCAGCTGTACTGCATGAATTTGAAATGTTTCAGGTTTAGGGAAGAATGGAACTGAGGGAATATAGAAGATGTCAGTCTGGTGAATACAGAGCTGAGAAAGTACAAGGATGTAACAGAAGATGGGAAAATACAAGGATGTATTAGAGAGGAGAAAGTCAATAGATGTAGCAAGCGAGATGCTAGGCAGGGCACCGAATAACTAGCTAAGCAAGATTTTAGATTAGAGGACAGTCATGAGAAAGTACAGAGCTTTCGCATAAGTATCAATAAGTATCTATAATGTACCATTAGAATGAGAACAAGGCCGCTCACTACGTGACAACTGCTCACTTGCTATGTGACAAGTGCTCTATAAATGTACAGGGACAGAGCAATAAACTTGGATTAGACCTGCATCACATTGGTGTGTGTGTCTCTTCCCTACTCGCCACTAACCCCCATTGATCCCATTCCCACTGCGCTCCGGCAGGCTAGAAAGACATCCTTTGGAAAATGACCCTCTGCACTTGATAAAGGGTAAAGTCTTATGGGACACGTGGCAGGTAGACTACATTGGTCCTTTCAGAAAATCAAGTGGTAAAAGTTTTGTGCTACTAGGAGTGAAAATAATATATGGGTTAGTCCAAGGTGAGGAATTCAAAGGAACTACAGGAGACAATACTGTTAAAGGATTCCAAGAGTGGTTTGGAACTTTCCCAAAGCTGCAGGAAATTTAATCTGATAACGGGTCCCATCTCACTGCTAAAGTAGTACAAGATTGGGCAAAGGAGGGGGGAATAAAATGGACTTTTCATACCCCTTACTACCCCCAGACTAACGGAATTGTAGCAAGGACAAACAGTCTCCTGAAACGACTCCTTAAACCATAGGAGGCTGGCTGGAAAGCTATAAGAGGTATAAATGATAGATGGGGAATAAACGGATGTCCCAAAATAACTGCCTTTTGTCTAAAAGCCCCAGGCACAATTCCTGTGCTACGGGGAACAAATGATCCCAAAAACCCATCACACTACCCTGGGCAACCTGTTCTAGTGGACCTCCCTCCTGTAGGAGAAATATCGCTAGTGCTGAAAACCCCTGAATAAAAAGGCATGGGTAGCCACCAACGCTATGGGAAAGGAACTTTGAATAAGCACCCGCTGGATAGTTCCGTCATTTTAATCTCCTGCTGCTTGCTGGCAGACTCTGTTGTGTTTACTTTTCACAGAAAGAACACCGAGGGACATGAAAACCAGATAAACCATGATAACAATGCTGGTTCTTCTCTGCATCCTACCACAACACCATGGCCAAATCCTGGCCGAGTGGCCATGGTCTGAAGCAACCTTCAGGTGCACCAGTGTCCCAGGGCCCTAGCCCAGTGATCATCGCCCAAACCTAGCGACCGTGGTACTGCATGACTCTGAGGTACATCGTGCAAGTGACTGGGGTTGGGACAAGAATGACTGAGCTAGAGTATCAACTGGAACAATTGGTGAAGAAGTTAAGGTAGGATGCAGAAAAGTGGAAAAATCTCATTACGAAAAATCTTCCATCATTGTGATCGCCAGATATTTGTTACAAATCGATGTTACCAGCAATTTGCACTCCAAAGTCATTTCAAAAATCTGCCCTACCAACAGCTTGAACATGCAACAAACAAACTGCCCTTATACCGTGTTGTCGCCAGAAAAATGTTGGTAATTATATCTTGGACCACAGCACCAACAATGCTAAGATCACAAAGCTTTGCAGAGACGAAGCGACTGACTGCTGATATAACTTTACTCTAACCAAATCAATCTATATAACATATAATTGGCAAAATAACCCAGCAGATAATCCAGACATGAACAGTCTAACTTACAGGTTCGAAATAAACGCTGCGGCAAAACCCACACTGACTGCAGTAATCACATAGCATGGTGTAAGCATGCCTTTAGTGCTGGATGACAAACACAATGTTTTCCCCTCCTTCATGGTAACACAAGGTGATGATGTAGCAATAAAATGCAGATTAATTACTGGATCCCTTATTGAACCTATACACAGTAATGGCACAGGACCTCATGGTCTTGTTCTGTCTTGTGAAATCCAAAATCAGAATTGTTGGTTAAATTTAACTGCTATACAGTTTTCCCATAAAATCATATATGGTAAAAACAATTCAAAATGCTGGGGAGAACTCAATGTTAATGTTGTAACAACAACCACCATATCACCAGTTATGCTAAGCCCGAAAATTTTTGAAATTGAACCATACGAGGTTAGGAGATCTGACCAACAACTAATATTGTTAATCCAACCTGGTCACTTAAATAATTCAAATTGTCAATGAAAAACAATGTCTCAGACATCCAACCAGCTTGCTATACCTTTTCTGCAAACCTCTTTTGAGGGGTGGACAACCTGGCTGCGATGGCGTCATTTTTCTAAAACACAAATAGCCAGAGACATAACCGGTGTTATGGGAGCAGGATTGGGAATTTTGAATAGTATTGATTCAGAAGTGCTAATGAATAACCTGGCTAGCACAACTGGAGATTTAACCAAATTACAACAACCTCTACAATCATCCCTAGCAGCTTTAGGAACCCAAGAGTAGTTGTTATCAAACAAATCATCAAATTGGGAAAAGGTAAATGGGAATGACCACAAATTGACTATTGTGGCACTCAGTGCCACCCAAAATAACACCTCTTTGGCCCTTAGCTGTATCCAGGCTCAATTGTGGATGCAGTCGGTTGCTGCCTCAATTATAAGAGGAGGCGAGGAAGGCACTCTTCCTACTGAAACTTGGAAAATAATCTGGGATAGTGCCACTGACTTTGAAAGAGAATTCCAGTCCTGGTGGAACCTGCTAAATTTTACCTACGACCCCAGCACAAACACAGCCACGGCCTTTGTACTGACAATATGCAAAGCTCCAGTGCATTCAATATTCCCTGTCATTGCTTTTTAGGGCCGAATCATGATGGAGCCATTCTCTATCCTTTCCAGCATAGAGAATGGGCCCGTCAAATTGATGGGAAGTGGCAAACTGTTAATTTGGAAACTTGCATTGTCCGGGAACATCCAGGGTTTATCTGTGAAAGGAATGCAATCAGAGCTCAAGATATTTGTTTAGACACAGAACAGAATGATTGCAACTTTGAAAATCATCCAAACGAAATTCCTGAAACAGCAGTGGTATATATATATAGGCAATGGGTGTGCATGCTTAAGAGCTGCATGTAATAGTGCTTTTGTAGAAGACTGAGTAGTGACTACAAAAATCATTCAAATCTTTGTGTCTGTAACTTTACTAAAATTGCAAGATGTGATTTTTTTCCTTTTGTAGCCCCTGTTATTTTTCATTACCTTTTAACCATATGATTTAAGATAAAATTTGATATTAATTAAAATTGCTTATTTTAGTTATGCTGCATTTTGAATAATAATTATTTTGATTGCGTTATATTTTCAATATTGATTTTAAATTAAAATTAGTTTGGTCATATTGTATTTTGAATTGAAATTGATTATTTGCTTTGTAATCAGAAATTGATTTTTTCTTTCTGAATTAAAAATTGAATCATTGAAATTTGATTCTTTGTTTGTTTTCTTTTTACCTGTTTTCTTTCCCTTATCTTTTTCCTACTTTTCTATTCTGTCCATCTTCCTGTCTCTGTTTTTCCAGGATACGCTACCAACTCGGACAAGTGCTGAAGACTTTGGAACAGCGCCACAAAGGAGCGCTCCTGACAATGCTCGTGAGGCACGGGGTGGCGTAAGGGTCGGTCCGAGGATTCCCTGATCTGCCTCACGACCATCGAAATGACTGGAGACCCTGAGACCCTGAGACCACACCACAGGCTTAGGACAGGAGTTACTGCCCTGGCTGAGGTGGATGCTTGCCCAGGGACTGTGCCCAGGTGTGTGCTGGACTGTCACGGTACGCTGCGTTCGAGCAGGTACGGGCTGGAGGAGTCGTACTTTCTGCGCCTGCTTCCCAGAGAACAGGCCCCACACACAATAGTCCATCAGTCTCCCCACCTTTTGGCCAGAGACCACTCGCCTTGGATAAGAAATATAAATTGATTACTTTTTGAAGAGACTTTTTCAGATCTTTCTTCCCACGGATGGAAGACATCAACAGATGACCCGAGGATGACGTCCCACCTGTTGGTAACTATTCCCCCATTCTTTCTCTCTCTCTCTCTCTCTCACCACTTTTACTACATTTCCTTTATTTCTCTTCCCTCTATTGCAAAACTGAGTTGTTGGCACTAAATAAACCGCATTGCTGTTTGCTGCTGAATAATATTTTAGTCCCCTTCTCGTTTGTCTTTTGCACCCTGGGGTCAAACGAACCATCATGACCCCTGCTCAGGTTGAGCAGACTGTGACAAGGAGGATTAGCCATTTTGCAATCTACTCATTTGTTTGGGCTAATTGTGTTACACTGTGTGGACTTTGATTCCTTGCGAGCTTTTATTCCTTCATAGAATTAGGATATTACCATCTCCTCATTGAAAACCATTTGCAAACTCAAGAATGGCCTTTTTTTTGCCTCTGTGTAGTGTTGTTTTCTAAAGTGACTCTCAACAGATGACCTTAAGGCTAATGAGTATCTCCTTTGAGATGGGAAGCAAACATCCAAATCTGTCACATCCTCAGGCTATGGCAAGAAATTTGGGAAGTTTGCTTCTTTTTGAAACTATTTGACCAATTGGGAAGTCAAGCTTTTCTGAATTGAAGATTCTTAAATGCCCTGAGCTGGCAGAGCACGACAGCGTTTGCTGATGGTTTGAGCCATTCCTAAGATTCCTGTCACACTCTCTTAGACATTTGGGCCAAGGGATTCCTTCCAACCTGGGCCACTTTGGGTGGGCTGAGGGCTGCCCCAGGGCAGGTGGCAGTGTGTGCAAAGGCCCTTTGTGACATGGTGCAGCATGGTCACCATGGCATGGAACGGTGTCAAAGGACCCTTTGTGATGTGTGGTGACCTAAGAGCTGATGGTGACACAGGCACGCCACAGAGCTCGGAGCACGCGACGGGACAGGACGCGACAGAGCGGTGCTGTGAGGAGCCCCTACACAGCACACTCATTCGTGTCTGACCCGGAGCTTTTCCGAGGCTTTACTCCTCCAGGTGACCTCGTGGCAAGACTGTGGGACTTGGTGGCCCGTGGCCTTCCCGAGGCTTTTCTTTTGCAGGTGCACTCGCGGCAGGTGCAGTCGCGGGACTTGGCAATCTGAATCGATTACGAGGAGTCTCCTGTCCTTGTGGCAGGAGCCCTCAAGACCAGAGTGCAGGACTTGCTGTCCTGCAGCCTTCCTGAGGCTTCTTGGTCGTGAGTGTCTTCAAGGCACAACTGCACGACTTGCTGCCTCTCAGCTTTCCCAAGGCATTCTTATACTAGGTGCCTTCGAGGAAAGACTCCGGCATGGCGAGCAAACTTCTCAGCCCCTTCAAAGTGTTCAGAAGTAAGAAAAAGAAAAGTGCTGGAGTTTTCCCACCACAACAGCCTGGAGAACTGGATACTTTTCAGCAAATGCAAGAGGGTGAGTGGCACAGCTGGACCACAGGGCTGAGGGCTGCTGTCAGCTTGGCCCCATCCCATCCCGTCCCATCCCATCCCATCCCGTCCCATCCCATCCCATCCCATCCCATCCCATCCCACACACTGTGAACATGGCCAGGGACAGGAAGGAACAGCGGCCGGGCTGACACCCCAGTAGCAGCAGTGCTCCATCCCCTGGGGCATCCCGGGGCTGTCCCTGCCTGGGGAGCACAGGGCTGGGCTGTGCTCTCCGGCCTCTCCCACAGCCCCTCAGCTCTGGCTGTGCTCTCTCTTTGCCAGATGCAGCCATGGACAGGACACAAGAGCAGGACCCAGCCCGTGGCCGCTTCCGCCTAGCACTGAAGGTACCTGCAGCCATCCCCACCTGTGCTGGGCCTGCTGTCACTGCTCAGCCCAGCACAGCACTTGCAGCATGCCATGGAACTTGCCTCTCTTCCCTATCCTCTGCTCTCCTGCAGATGTTCCGAAAGTTCCTAAACGTTCAACGTAGAAAGACCAGCACCACAGAAACAGAGAGCACAGCCAAGCCTGACACCAGCCTGACTGAGCTCCAGGCAGAGCCTGATGTCAGCCCAGATTCACCTGAGCGCTCAAACAACTCTGACACTACAATGAATGATGACAGGGCAACTGCTGACATGGCAGTGACTGAGGACATGACCATCCCAACCGCCGACACCGGAGAGACTCAGGGCATCACAAATATTGACACCACTCCCACTCCCACTCTGAGCCAGGAACTCATACTGGACTATTTCAAGGAACCTTCAGTTTCTTCTCAGCAGCATGTAAGCAGCCTGGGGCCAGGGCTCGAAGCCGCACAGGATTGGGTGCCCACTCATGCCATTGTCACTGCGTCCCCTAAGTCCCCAAGGCCAGCACAGTGTGGTGGGGAGGAAAGCTTTTCTTGGGGAAAGCTGGGCAGTTGCTCCCTTGGACAGCGCTCCAAGTATTCCCCACCCCCTCCAGGTGCCAGCCATGGTGAAAAGCATTCACCAGAGACTTGTGTCCTGTGCCACTGTGGGTGTCAGTCTGCGCACTGAGATTCGGAGGCTGGCTGAAGAACACCCTGCTGACGTGGTGCTGACCCTCCTGTGCTGTGCCCCAACGTGTGACAGGTACGAGGCCCACATGCCTTGAGAGTTCAGGGCTCACCAGCCTTTAGGGCCCATTGCCCCGTACAGCCTGTCCAATGGGGTCTGCCAGACAGGTGGAGAGGTCCAGGACCCTCAGGCCCCTCTGTTTCCTGGGCCTGCTGCCATGCTCCCTCCCTGCCCCTCAGGGCACTGTGGTTCTGTCACCTGGGCCCCACAGCCGCACAGGGCATGGTACTGTGACTGACACAGAGCTCCAATCCCACAGAGCTGCTGCAAGGATGTGGAGAGCCATAGGCTCTTCAGGACCAACAGTGGAGAAGGTGCTGCCAACTCTGCTCTGTGTCATGGAGGACTGGCCTCTGCACAGCACATGCACCTCTGATGGGGACAACAAAGATGTTTTTGCCCTGTCTGTGAGTTCCTGGAACTGGCCTTTGCTCGCTCCCCAGTCACCTCTCCAGCAGCTCTCCATCCTCTCTGTGCCTCAGGCACTGGGTTGAACCCTGGGCTAGGGACAGGCTCAGGGGGCACCAGGCCCGCTGCTCCCCTGCCTCTCCCCTCGGGCCCTGCCCCACGGATACCTCGGCACTGAGTGCTGTCTCACACTGGTTCTTTTGCAGGCAACTCTGGTGATCTGGCTAATTGTGCCTCAATGCCACAAGGCAATGATCCTTTATTCCTCCCGCCTATTTGTGGCTCTGCTCTTCCATGTTGTCATCACCACACAGCAGATGCCAGAAGAAGTCGATAACTTCTGGAGAGAATGCCGGGAGAAACACTGCCTTCCCAGCAAGCCCAATAGGTCCCAGCCCTCCCATCCTTCCCATGCCCTGGTGGCCAGCACCAGTGTTCCCAGTGTGACCTGGACTTTGCTCTGCACACAGGTTTGCAGTGCAGGCCATGAAGGCTCTGCTCTTCTGTCTGCACTATGACCCTGAGGTGATGGCCATGGCGCGCAAGCGTGGCTGGGACACCCTGCTCTGTCCTGACACCCAGCACTATGCTGTGGGTCTGCTGGCCAGGTGAGACCCCCCATTTCCCCTCTGCCCCTGAGATTTGTGCTCTGTGCCCAGGATGCCCCACATAGTCACCGTGGTCATGGACCACAGGGCCTTGGCACCGAGGAAAGGCCAAGAAAACTGGAAAAGGCTGGGAGAGGAAGTGCCCACAAGTGGCACCCTCCCAAAGTTCCCACATCACCTCCAAAGGCAAAGACTGGATGTCTATGAGTCAGTCCTGAGAGAAGTTTGCCTGCCCACCATAGTGTCTTGGTGCCTTTTTCCCCCCGCCAGGGAGATGCGCCGTGCCTCCCTCTCCTTGTGTTCTGGGATTGCACACCGCCTGCTTGGGTGGTTCAGCAGAAAAGAGGCACGCTGGGATCTGCCCTTCCTGGCATTCCTTGTGGAGGTGAGCCTGATGGCCAGCACTGCCTCGCTGAGCTGCCTCCCCGCTCTCTGCCCTCTTGTCGCCACAGGTGCCTGGGATGGTGCCCATGCCCTGTGATGCTGCCTGGGGCCAGCCCTGTGCAGTTCCAGGCTCCTGCTGCCTGGGTCCCCTGTCACTGCCCTGTGCCTTTCAGGTCTTAGATTGCCTGGACTTGAGTGAACATGGTGACAGCATCCTTGAGATCATGTCAAGGCATGTGCAGAGCACCTGCAGGGAGAGGCGTCGCCTGGCGCTCAGAGGCCTTGTGGTGCTCAGCAAGGATGTCTCGATGGTGAGAAGGGGGCAGCGGCTGAAGCTGTGCTGGGGAAAGCAGCCCCTCGGGCTGGCTGGGCTTCAGGAGCTGAGGCAGACGCTCCCAGTTCTCCTGTCTCATCTCCCTCAGTTCTTCGGGACAGGCCTTTGGCCCCTGGGCCCTGCAGCAGCAGGGTGGGGTTGTAGAGCCAGGGCGGTGTTGGGGGTGCAGCCATTCATGGCTTCACAGCACAGCCTTGTCTTCCACACAGGCCATAAAATTGTGCAGCCTCTCTCAAAGTCTTTTGAAGCTGCTGGGTGATGCAGATGGAGAAGTGCTTGGCATGACCCTCCGTGTGTTCACAAATGTGCTCCAGGATAAAGACATCCTGGTATCCAGCACCACCGCACCAAAGCTGGCCAAGGCACTCCTGGCGCTCTTGGACAATGTAAGGCTCTGTGTCCTCAGCCACGGGCACTGGCTGCTGCCCAGAAACTTTGTGTCCTGTGGATTATTTGGGCCATTATTCAGGGAAGCTGGAATAGTTGGTGCTGAGGTTTTTTCCTTTCTTCCAGGACAACAGCCATGTGCAGCTCCTCTCCCTTGACCTCTTCTGCAAGGTGATGGAATTGGTAGTAGACGAGGGAAAAAAGCCCCTTAAGTCAACTGTGTGCCAGAGCCTACTCCCGCTTTTATTCCACTGCCATGATGAAAATCAGCATGTGGCAAAGGTGAGGACACTTGGGCTGCTGGTGCATCCCTGGGAGGAGGCTCGGCTGCCTCCTGCTCTGGTGCCTGGCGGGCTGCAGCCTCCTGCAGGCCTTGGCACAGGGACGTGGGTCCTGTGCCCTGAACTGCGGTGCCATCTCCACATGTCTGCTGCTCTCCAGGCCGCTCGGGAAACGCTACGTTGTTCGACAAAATTCCTGAAGAAGAAGAGACTCATGCAACTGGTGCAGACAGAGAAGCTGTGGATATTTGCTGAACGCCTGGTAAGGACGGCCTGGAAGGCCCAGCCTCAGCCTGGAGAAGCCCCCTGCCCGCGGTGCTCACTGTGTGCGCTCGGCAGCTGCGGCCCTGCCCAGTGCTGACCCAGGGGCCGCACGGGCTCTTCCCCAGGCTCCTGTGGGCCCGAGCCCGGTACCCACAGAGCCCCAGCACAGCGGGGCTGCGGGACAGGGCGGCACCGCAGCTCCCCGGGCAGCACCCGGACCTCTGCCCCTGCAGAGCCCGGTGCCAGCGGCTGCTGGCCGTGCCTCAGGGCTGTGCGGGCTGGGGAGGCCGGGGCTGGGTGCGGGCAGCGCCTGGCAAAGGGGCAGAGCCCGCCCTGACCCTTCCCTGCCGCCGCTCTCTGCAGCTGGCCGAGGACAGGAGCCGAGCGGCCGAGCACCTGCGCCAGGCCCTGCCGTACCTGCAGAGCCCACAGGAGCCCCTGCAAGCGGCGGCCATCAGGTTCATGGGTGAGCCCAGGCTCCCTCCCCGCCCCGGCGCAGCTGGGCCCCAGCTCCGCCTGCTGCCCCGGCAGCGCCATCCGGGCCCGGCTCCGCGGAGCCCCGGCTGCCCTCAGGGCTGGTACCGCCCTCTCGCAGCCGTGCCCTTGGGCGTCAGGGTGCGGCAAGGGCCCGGGCTGAGCCCTGCCGGGCCAGGAGGGCGAGTGGCCACAGGGCTGGCAGCGCCGCTGGCAGGGAGCTGTGCCGCTGGGGCCGTGACCCGCTCTGTGTTCTCAGTGCTCGCCGTGAGGAGCTTGAGAGGGCAGAAGGAAGAGCTCCAGGTGGTGAATGAGGGTGAGTGAAGGCAGCGGGCTGTCAGCGGGGGCTGGTGGTGGGAGCTGCAATCCCTGCCCTGGCTGCTGAGGGCTTCGCTCCCTGTGTGGACAGGGGGTGGTGAGGACAGAGCACAGAGAGATTTCAGATTGAGGGGCGTTGTGGCCAGCACCTGGCAGCTGATCCCATTGTCCTCTCCTCTCCTCTCCTGTGGCCATGGCAAGAACTGGCTGGGATGGCCCTGGCAGGAAGGTCCCCTTGGATTCCCACAGATCCGGCCTGTGACCGTGGCTGTGTTCCTGTCTCTTCCAGCCCTTCAAGCCCTGAGCACAGTTTACAGCCCTTCAGAGACAAACGGAGAGATATTGAAGAAAGAGCTGCAGAACCATGCTCATCTGCTGGCTCAGAAGAACCAGCATCCCTTTAAGACCTCTAGATTCCCTGGAATATGAGGCTGCCATGAGACCAGAAGAGACCAGCTGGAGCTCCAGGCACAGCTGATGATTGGCACAGCTGAGCCTGTGGGAAGGTCGCGTGGCTTCAGCCCGCTCCCTGCTTGTACATCATGCTCTCCCTCCAGCCTGCAGACGCTTCTTCCCTCCACTATTCCTTCCTTTTCACTGCTCACTCCCTCCAGCCCTCAGACTGTGCCCATCCCTTTTCTCCCCCTCCCTCTCATCCCTTTGCTTTGCATTCCATCAATAAAGTTTGGCTTCTTCACTTTGCCTGCATCTCTGTGGAGCTCAAGCGGAGCAAATCCGGAGCCCTGGGACACACAAGCCCCTCCTGCCGTTCTGTTCCACACTGTGTCCTGTGCAAAGAGTCAGAAGAACAAGGGCAGATCAGGCTGGAAAGTGCTCTGTGCTGAAGACCTAGTTCCACAACACTGTGGAGTTCAAGTTCTTGCTGAGCACCCGGAAGCCCCAGGGTTTTGGAAGAGCCGATCTGATTTTGCTCTGAAGGCAGAGGGATTCTGAATCCCAGGAGAGATTCCATGGCAAGCATCCATGAAAGGCAAAGGAACTTGGAATGCTGGAAGATTTCAAGAACACCTTCCTAAAAGCACACCAATGCTCCATCCCTGCACAGGTCCGGAAGAGGGCAGACCCAAAGATCATCAGGACTTACCAGGGAGCTTTGGATGTGCCAAAGAGAAAATGAAGCAGCAGCACAGTGCCCGAGACTCGGAAGTGTGACCATGGCAGTGTCCAGAGCGCTGTCAGGCAGTGCTGGGATCCTGGGTGCGGTTCTGGTCCCCACAAGTGAGGAATCGCAGACCCTGCCTCAGACCCAGTCAGAAAGCCAAGCAGGGGAGAGCAGAGGGAGGGCACCCTTGCAGTCTCTCTTGGGCAATGCTGCAAAACAGCCCCTGCTGCTCCCTCCTCCACCTGCGTTTGGGGTGTGCTGACGGCAGAGCCAGCCAGGTTGTGCTCTGGTGTGCCAAAGCCTGTTGAGAGCGGGCATGAAAAGTGCTGGGTGCACAGCCCAGAGTCCTGCAAGGTGCTGGTCAGAGCGTCCTGCAGGAGCAGGGCTCTGCGCTCTGGCCGGCAACAGCCTGCTTTTGCTGCTGTGACTGCAGGCAGGAGCTGAGGCAGGAGAAGAGGCAGCAGGCAGCTTTTCTTTCTCAAGGGCCTGGGGCTGCACGTCTGAACCTCCACCTGGAAACACACTTGGGGGAATATAAGTTGAGCTGGAGTGCCTGTTCTGAAAGGCCCAGAAGTAATTCAGCCTTGCCAGGGCTTCTGAAGAGTATCTTCGTGCTCCTGGGGAAAGCTACACATTTGAGGAAATGCCTTTGGAAAACAGGGGCTTGCTTCTTGTCTTGGGGTGATTTTATGATACTGTATCCCCTATCACCTGCTCTATGCCCAGACATGGGTCTGCAGTATTTAAGCTAGGCCACGGGGAAGCTGGAGGAGCTGGAGGAATTCTTTCAGCGTGGTTTCACAAATCTCCCCATGGGGAGGGAATGCCATCTTCAGAGCACACACCCCATTCAGGACATTTCTGCCAAAATTGTCTCAAATCGAGACTGGTCAAGGAAAGTGATTCCCAGGGAGCACCCAGTGAGATAGGTGCAACTCTCCCCCTGTGGCAGGATGTCCCCCCTCCTCTCTAGCCCAGTAAGCTTGTCTGCTGTGTCCTTCAGCTGGTGCACGTGGGTGAGATAACCCAGGTCAGACAGTGAGTTATCTCTGGCACCAAGGAGATGAGACTTTTGGCTTACAGGGACCATGCCTTGCCTTGAAAGCCAGAGGTAGAGAGATAAGCCAGGAATCCTTGGTTGAAAAGGCACTACTTTACAACTACAAAAGGAACACAAGTTTTCACAGAGGCAGAAGTCTCCTACACACTCCCTGGAAACGTGTAGGACTCCTCTCCAAACCTTGGGCACATCTTCATGGTTACTTTTCTGGAATCTGAGATCAAAGGATCTCATGTATGCCCATCTACGGGCAACTGGATGGCAAGATACATTGATACATTGCTGCTCAGAACCCCAGTGGAAATTGTTCTTCTTGCGGGTGAACAAGTTGAGAGGGCTCACAATCTGACTGTACTTGGCAATGTGCATTCTCCAAAAGCCGAAGGCACCTAGGAAAGCTTGTGTTTCCTTCTCGCTGGTTGGTGGAGACATCGCGGTGATCTTGTTGCTCACTTCATTGGGGATCTGGCCTTGTCCATCTTGGCACTTTACTCCCAGGAGCTGGATCTCTCGGGCAGGTCCTTTGACTTTGCTCTTTTTAATGGCGAAACCAGCTCCCAGCCAAATCTGGTTGATCTTTTTTCTCCTTTCCCAAATACCTCCACTGCTGTGTTGTCCCACACAGTGATGTCATCGATGTATTGCAGGTGTTCTGGAGCTTCACCCTTTTCCAGTGCAGCCTGGATCAGTCCATGGCAGATGGTGGGGCTGTGTTTCCACCCCTGGAGCAGTCGGTTCCAAGTGTACTGCACACCCCTCCAGGTGAAAGCAAACTGAGACCTGCACTCTGCTGTCAGAGGAATGGAGAAAAATGCATTGACAATGTCAATGGTGGCATACCACCTTGCTGCCTTGGACTCCAACTCGTACTGGAGCTCCAGCATGTCCTGCATGGCAGCGCTCAGCGGTGGAGTCACTTCGTTCAACGCACGATAGTCCACAGTCAATCTCCATTCCCCATCAGACTTGTGCACAGGCCAGATGGGGCAGTTGAAGGGTGAGTGGGTTTTGCTGACCACTCTTTGGCTCTCCAGCTCACGGATCATCTTGTGGATGGGGATCACGGCATCTCGATTCGTCCGGTACTGCCGGCGGTGCACTGTTGAGGTGAAAATTGGCACTTGTTGCTCTTCCACCTTCAGGAGTCCCACTGCAGATGGGTTTTCTGACAGGCCAGGCAAGGTGTTCAACTTCTTAATGCCCTCTACTGCTACAGCAACTATTCCAAAAGCCCACCTGTAACCCTTTGGGTCTTTGTAATAGCCACTCTGGAGGAAGTCTATGCCTGGAATACATGGAGCCTCTGGTCCAATTACAATTGGATGTTTTTGCCACCCCTTCCCAGTCAGGCTCACATCAACCTCCAGCAAACTCAATTCCTGCAATCCCCCCAACACCCCAACAATGGAAACAGCTTCTTCCCCCACTTGTCCTGATGGTATCAGGGTACACTGTGCACCAGTATCAACTAATGCTTTATGTTTTTGTGACTCTGATGTGCCAGGCCATCAGATCTACACCGTCCAATAGACCCTGTTATCCCATGCCTCTCCCTGACTAGAGGCAGGGCCCCTCTAGGCCTGGCTATTATTTCCTTCCTGGGCATACATAGCAGAGGTTCCTTCAAGTGGGACTGACAGATTATCCTCCTTTCTGTAATACCCTGCACCTTGATTATGGGAGGTTGAGGCTACCTTCAGTTTAGCAGAACTCCCTTGTTTAGTGCTTCCCTCCCTGAGCTGACGCACCCGTGCTGCCAGGACAGAAGTGGGTTTCCCATCCCATTTTCCATGTCTTCCCCATGGTCACAGAAGAAGAACCACAGGTCAGATCGTGGGGTGTACCCTCTCTCCCTAGCTGGGGTCGTCGAGCTCAAACTTTCGGGCCTGTGACTCACACTGGTGTTGCACTGATTTTCCTCATCTCCTCTCTCATCCCTCTCATCTCCTCTTCAAACTCCTCTTTGAGTTCTTTAACCGCATCAGAGACATGAGCTTGCATTGGGGCATTGATTATGCTCTCAAAATTTTTCAGCTTGTTAGCAACAGAACCCACTGTCTCTTTGTTGCTATTGGCATTAATTGTTGCAATGAAGGTGGTATATTGAGATGGCCCCAGGTTAGCCAGATTCCACAGAATCTGCCCTGTGCACCTGACCTTGTCATGGTCATTGTCATGCTGTCCAGCCCTCCCAAAGAGCACCTGCAGTACGGCCACTTCTCTCAGCTGTTGGATCCCTTCCTCAAGGGTCTTCAAGTGCATATTATGGTGGTGGTCCTGCATTCTCTCTCTGTGGACGAACCTCTCTCTTACACTCATTAAAAGCTGCTCCCAGAGGGAAGGGGGGACCTGTCTCACTTACCTGATTCACACCTGAATCCTGGCTCATAGGTTCCAAATTCCTTGCCTCAGTACCATCCAGTTGCACACCTATACCCATAAGGTCCCAGACCCGAAGTAACCAAGTTGCAAAAGCCTCCCGGCCCTGTCATACAATGTCTTTTCACAGATTACGGAGATTTTCATGCCACAGGGACTCGGTGATGATCTCAACCTCTGGTTTCACTGGGGGGACTGCTTCTGGCTGTGACTGCCCTTGTGGTTTAGTTGGAACCTGGACAGATGTAAGGTTTCTAGGGTCCACTGCAGCATCATTGGATTCTCCCTCTTTAGGGCAGGAGGATTGTAGGAGAGTACAGGTGGTGATGGTGGGCAGGACGGTCGGGACAAACGGAGAGATCTCCATAGGCAGGTCTTGGAACTTGTGTTTATTGCAAAAGGGCGTGGGTAAAGAGGGCCCGGCCAGGAGCTGCCAGTTGCAGTTTGGAGCAGGGCAGAAGGAAAGTGGGGGGTGTAGTAAGATTCTAGAGGGCTAAGGGCTAAGAGGTAAGAGGATGGTAAGGGAGGGAAGTAAGTAAGAGGTAAGAGCAGGAAGTAAGAGTGAAGTTCCCGTTACAATACAATAAATCTTCTTCTGTGTTGAATATTCTAATTTCCACTAACCAATCTAATACATGATACAAATCCTATAGCATTTCCATATAGCCTATAAGAATCATTACATTACCATACTATGTTACACTTCAAACTACAGTAATTTCACGATTATAAGCCACAGCATTTTGACTAAAATTTTAGTCCCAACCTGGAAGTGCAGCTGATAATCCGGAGCAGCCAATATATGAACAAAAGTTCAGAAATTTGCCAACCCGGAATGCGAGTCCGCAGCAGCCCCGAGAAGGTCCGAGCCCGCCCCGTTCCGAGCGAGGCCAGGGTCTGCCCTGGGGCCACGGGGAGTGGAGCCTGGGCCGGCGGCAGCGGGAGAGGGGGGAGCCGAGCCAGGCCGGAGCAGGTCCCCAGCGGCAGCGGGGCGGTCGGACGGGGCCGCACGACCGTGAGCTGAGCCAGTAAACCCCGCGATCCCGCGATTCTGTTACTAATTGTCAGCTTTGTGAAAGTTGCACACGGATTCTCGCTGCAAGTGAAAGTGCGGCTTATAATCCAGTTAAAAATCCATTAATTCCTCAAATTATAAGCCCATAATGCAAACTGGATAGCAGCCACAGTATCCTTAGATATAGGGCCCATGTTTAGATAAGGGCTGCAAATGGGAGAAATACAGCCACAACCACGTGCCACCCAAACCAGGGTAAGCTAGACCACATATTGACACCTAGTGGGATTTCTGTATCAGCGCACAAAAAATTAGGTTACTCAAGAGCTGTTATTCCTTTTATGTCTCGATGCCCTCTTAGCCCACTTTGGGCACCAAAATCTGTCCTAGTTTGGAGGACAGGTGTCTAGTAAGAAAGGCAGGAGCCTCCCTTTAGAATGGAGAATGTAAACCCCCTCCAAATTATTATAATTTTGAAATCAAGGGGTTCTCAGGCAAAGATATGGGAATTAGGAATACCAGTTCTTTACTAAAAATATTAAAATAGAAATACAGTACTACAAAGAACAAACCCCAAACACTGACACCCCGTCAGTCAGGGTGTTGGTAGCAGTCTGATTAAATGGTGGCTACAGTCCTCTTGCAGTGACAGAGGTGGTTCAGTTGAAGCAGTGGTCCTCTAGAGAGGTGCAGTTTCCCTCTGAAGGTCCAGTGGTGATGTGGAGAAGTCCGGTTTTCCTCGGAAAATCCATGTCCATGGACCTCCTTGACCTGCATGCCGCTTTCCTCCAGGGCCTTGCCTTGCCTAGCCCTTCCTGTTTCTGCCTGGCCTACCCGTCACTGGGCTTACCTTCCTATGCCCAGCCTTGCCTAGAACTTCTGGGCCTTCCCTTGCCAGTGAGGAAACAGCAAAGCCTGACAATGCAGAAAATTCCTGGGAAGCATGGAAGAACTTAGATTACACAAAATCTAAGAATAGGAATGCCGTCCTGTTTCTTCAAAGCTTGCAAATCTTATGAATACTAACAAACTGTCAGGCCAACAAATTTATTACAGGCCTGCAACCCAGTTGTGTGCAAAGGACTGAACAAAGGTTCTTACACTAAATGTGTAAGTTCTGTCTTCAATCTACAACAAACAGATTCATTTTGCTCTCAGCTTGTGAGTCTCACATTCATACA
Source organism: Catharus ustulatus (assembly GCF_009819885.2). NCBI lineage: Eukaryota > Metazoa > Chordata > Aves > Passeriformes > Turdidae > Catharus > Catharus ustulatus. The sequence goes on along the minus strand of NC_046251.1, from coordinate 3,576,407 downwards.
CTGCGCTTGACTACCTCTCCATTTGCTGTCCTCTCACTGCTCTGGCCTTGCCAGCCTCTCCCTTGACTTGCCCACAGTTGCCCACACCTGGCTTGCATTGCCTTGCCTGCATGGGAAGCAAGGCAAAGAATGGTAGGCAAGGCAAAGCAAAGCAAGGAAGTCATAGGCAGGGCAAGGCAAGGCAGACATAGGCAAGGGAAATAACAAAGGTAAAAAACTAGGGGAAAGCTAGGCAAGGTACTGAAGGCAAGACCAAGTGAGTCAGAGGGCCTGTCCTTGGGAAGCAGAGGACACAGTGCCAGAGTTGGTGGAACAGATGTTAAGGTACCAAGGGGAGGAATAGTCCAGCAAGACATTTCTGTCCTATGTAGGAGCATTCTGTGCTTTATGCAAGAGCAGTTGTTGGACGTATGCAATACTGCAGGTGGTATGCAACTTTCACTTGGTAAGATCCTCTGTGAGAATGGCAATGCTTTTTCATAGAAAGGAAAGCACAAAGCCCCGGTGTTTCATGTGTGGATAAGAAGCTCCCTAATGCAAGTCAAACTTCCTGTCCTGGCAACTTTCTGTCCTGGCATATTTGGTGTTGGAGCACTGCCTCAATTTGTACAATTATGGAGTCAGTGTCATTCTTTGGAAGGTGGTTTCCTGAAAGATTTAATTTGGCTTGTGGTTTCCCATTCTCATAGGGGGCCTTCTTTAAATTCTGGCAGCACACGTCCTTTGGACAAGGTAAGCAGTTAGGCTGAGTCTTGGTGTGCAGCAGATCTAGTGCCCTGGGCAGGTAATGCTCAGTAGCAGTGTTCTGGCACCTTGGTATGGGATCAGTCCCCAGATCGTTTGCATTTTGGAGGAGGGGATGCATTTCTTTGAGATGGGCTTCTAGATCCTCTCTTTGGGAAAAAATAAGCAAATTTAGATGCACATCGTGGGTGCTCTTTAGTGAATTGGAAAGTTTTTTCCCAAAAGGCAGTTGTCTGGGTTGGAGCTGTTGAACTGTCCGTGGGAAAGTGTGGGAACCCAGGATATTTCCCTGGCTTACCTGGAGCCTCTACTGGGGGCTCAAAAGCCTTGGCAAGGTGCCAAAAATACCTGTGAGTTCAATCTAAGTCCCTGGGAGAAATTACCATCTTTATATACAGAATTACAGAGTCACAGAAATAAGTAGAGTGTAAATTGGTGTGTTAAAAGGTAGAAAAGTAAGGTTTTAAAGATTGTTTATATTACGGGTTTTGGACACAAGATGGAGGATTTGTGGTGTAGTAAGAAATTCTTATTCTTCTTCTTCGTGACATCCATCTTCTGGGTCAGGATGTCAACTCAGGATTGGTGAAGGGAAAACTGCTCAGTATAAAGTGGGTATAAAGTATTGGTGATTAATTGTAAATAAAGTAGACGTAAATTAGGGTATAAAAGATAAAGTCCTGCCCCGGAGGGCAAGAGAACAGCCTTGGATGAGTTGCAGAGTGGACCGCTGTAAGGTAGACAGAAAATTACTTAGATAAGAAAGAATAAACAACCTTGGAAACCTCAGAACATCAGCTCTCGAGTCTTCTTTTCTGCCCTGCTGTGCCCCTGACTGCAAAATAAGAAATCTCAGACCACCCTTTACTGTGCAGGTGAGTGATCTCTGACCATAAAAGAGGTCGCCACCTGTCACAGGAATGCAGACGCCAAGCTGTTGAGCTTTTTGTCCTGGTAGCTTTAGAGTGTGAGCAGTCCCTGGTGCCGTTCTGTTTGGATCCTGACTCTGTGAGACTGAAGGCTTAGGCTGTTCCCTAGAGCTGAGAAGGAAAGCCGGGTGTGTGCTCGCAGTTTGAGGGGTGCAGCTGAAATTGTAGGCAGCAAGATCTTCTCACCTGGCATTTTCATGAGCTCTGGTTTTGCCAGATGTTTTCAAGTTGGCGGCCGGACTCTGAGGGAGTGAAGAGATTGTTTAGGGCAATGGAGTTCATGTTTTCCTTCGAGTGTGGTGCAAAGAAAAGAATGCATTTGGTAGAGGAAGGTCGGGGAAATCTTTTTGTGCTGACGCTGTAGATTTGAGAACAGGGGACGTTTTGCAGCTTGGCTCTGCACTGGCTGGGGGTTTCCAGCTGGGCTTGGCACAAGTCTTTCTATTGTGAGTTGACAGCGCCATGGTGGGGTTGTTTTGATGAGCGCCGACAATGCCCAGGAGAAAGCCGAGACCTTTCCTGGCCCGCTTCCACTCGTGTGGGAACAGGGCAGGAAAGAGCTCTGCTGTGGATCCTGGCTCTTGGAGACAGACAGAATGTGCTCCTGCATGCAGCAGGGAAGGAGGAGGAATCGTTTCATTGTTGACTGTGCAATCTATGGGCTGCAAAAGAAAAGGCCATTCCAGTATTGCCTCTTTGTTTTACCCCTTTTTCGGTGTGATCAGCTGCTCAACGTGCAATTCACACCAACTGAACAGCATCAAACTCCCTGGACATACACACTTTCCCTCAAGCTCTATGTATCTATCTCACCCTCTCACTCTCACTCACCCAAACACCTTCCGAACATCCAGCAGTTGCTCCCAAAGAAGTTTGAGAACACAGAGCCAATGTTGGCCTTCATCTTCCCTTTGCCCTCTTGAAACTAGACCAATCTACGGATTCGCACTTTCTGTCTCAACTCTCTCTCTATATTGCATCATCGCATTTTCCTAAGGTGACAGAGTCCATTGCTACAGGAAAGCATTTCCAGCTGCAGTTCAGACTGGGAGATTTGCCAGGAGAGAAAGCATTTTTTGACCTTCCCTCTTCCCTGGGAAACCTGATATTCGCAGCACAATCACCTTCACACACCTTTAGTGTTACTGAGTCTAAGCAGATGGATCTCACAGAGAAAGAAGTGTCAGGACAGAAGACATTCCTAAGGGTACTCCTTTCTCCTAGCAGCCTTTAAACTGCACCCAGCATACTGGCACTATGCACTGTCCTTCTGACATATATGTGCCATCATATTTTTCCACTCCTGCAGGTCCTTTTTCCAACATCCAGCAGCTGCTGCCTTATAAAAAGCCCCTAGAAGAAAAAGCCAGTGCTGAGCTGCACCTTCCCTTGTCATCTGCATCAAACTTGCCACTGCACTCTGGACTTCTCCACTGCATCTACCATCGTGTTCTCTGGATCTCAGAGTCTAATGTTAAATGGGATTGTTTTCCCCTAGGGCTTGGATAAGAATATGTGCCAGCACGAATACATTTTGTTGCACTTCCTCTTTTATGACTGCAAACTTGAATTTGGCAGGCAAGCAAGTGTGCAGCCACGCTCCTCTTCCAGCCCATACACTTCACATGCAAGCCCTGTGCTCTGTGGCTTCATTCTACTCCTTAGGTAACTTCACGCCCTTTCATTCTCCCAGAGTGCAAAACATCCATCTACTTCTCTCAAAGATCACACTGTGCTGGCACAGAAGCAGTCTAGTGCACTGCTACTGTCAAAACACACCTGGGCCATGCACTTTCCTTCTCACTTCGACATACCATTCCATTCTGTCTCTCTTGCAGCATGAATATGAAAACAAATTTTTCACAGTGACGAAAGATATATTCGTTCCACAAATGGAATGCTCTTTCCTATTACATCGTATGAACTGCAGTCTCACTCTGCTGCTCTGCAATTTTCTGCTCAGCTTCAAGCAAGATCACGCAAATTTCAAATTTGCAGAGACCAACGTGTCCATGTCCTTTCCAACAAAAAAGTGATCTGCGCAAGAAGGAGGTGGACGGCTTGCCCTCTGGGAGAATGAAAAGGCATGATGCTTCAGAACGTTGAGAACAAACCTGTGGAGCATTGTGGTCGTGTGTGCAGGGCACGCAGGCTGCGAGAGGAGAGTTACTGCCACTGGATTGCCTGCCAAAATCAAGTTATAAGGGGGAAGGTGGGCGGCACTACCTGTGCTCATACATATTCCAATGTGAGCCCTATGTGGAAACAATCCCATTTAGCTTTAGATGTCAAGATTCAAAACCTTTGATGTCAGAAGATGCTGCAAGGGTAAGTACATAGTGCAGAAGTGTGTTTGGTGTGGCGGACATGCAGCAAGGGGAAGGTGCAGCCCAGCACTGGCTTTTTCTTCTAGAGCCTCATTGATGGCAGCAGCTTCTGGACTTTGGCAAAAGAGCTGCGAGAGTGAAAATGTGATGGCACATCTATTTGAGGAGGAAGGTGCAGAGCTGCAGTGTGTTGTGTGCAGTTTAAAGGCTGCTTAGAGAAGCGAGTGACTTAGGAATGCTTTCTGTTTAATGCTTACTTCTCTCTGGAGCTATAGCTGCTTGGAGCAGATGTGAAACCCTGAAGGTGTATGAAAGTTGCGTATCTGCAGGCTGTGTGGGGGAGTTCAGTGTGGCAATATACAGGTTGAAGCAGCAAGAGTATTCTCAGCTGACTCTGACTGTGAAGGAGCTGCTGCTGGACTTTTGCAATGTGGTGCACTACCCACACATGAAAGAAGCTCTCGGCTTCATTCTTCACCTTATGTGATCTGGACAGAGCCGAAGCCCAGGGATGGCATTCAGCTTTGCTGCTTTTCAGTGTCTGTACTGCACACATCCACAGTGTGCTCTCCATGGCTTTTCCTCAGCTGTGAGGCCAATCATACTCTGTGTTTCTCAGAGTCCAAACTGTCCTTGGAGCTCTCGCTCAGCCAAATGTGCCCGGAGAGAAGCACTTGCTGCATTAATTTTTCTATGTCCAAGACCTCAAACACAGCACCACAGTCTGGGCGATGAGCAGGGAACATGAAGAACATGTTTTTGTCCTAGCACATTTTTCTGTGCAAGATGTCTCTCCAGACCTTTGGTCCTTGTGAGTCTGTAATGTGTATGGTGAGACTTGCAGCTGAGAAGGACGCTGCAGAGAGCACGGCAATCTGACAGTGCTTTGCAGGCTTCAAAAGAAAGAGGACTGCCCCTTGATCAATGTGGTCCAAATACAAGTTTCCACGGGCCAGTGGAAGCTCTGGGCAAGCTCGTTGTCCAGGCACAATTTATGTGTGAGACCTAAAGAAAAGTAAAGTGAGGAACAGACTGAAAAGTAAAGTGAGAAGCAAAATAAGAAATACCATGAAAAGCCAGACAAAATAAGAAATGAGAAGGAAGGAAAAATTGAAGAGAAGGAAGACACCCATCATGGTGTCCCTATCCCCATCCATGTGTTCTGCCCCATCCAGGTGTCCTGATCCCCATCCAGGTGTCCCTGTCTCCGTGCCCACCCCTCTTCCCCCTCACACCCTGTGCTCCCTGCGGTGCCTCCGGAGCTGGCCAGGGTTCCAGAAAGTGTCCCCGCACTCGGGGCACAGGTGGGGCCGCTCTCGGCCGTGGGTACGGTGGTGTCGCCGCAGGTTGGAGCTGACACTGAAGCTCTTCCCGCATTCCCCACATCTGTATGGCCGCTCCCCGCTGTGCATCCGCCGGTGCTGCACCAGCGCCGAGCTCTCCCCAAAGCGCTTCCCGCAGTCCTGGCAGCTGAACGGCTTCTCCCCGGTGTGGATGCGCTGGTGTGTGCCCAGGTTGGAATTCTGGCTGAAGCCCTTCCCGCAGGCGCTGCAGGTGAATGGTCACTCCCCAGTGTGGGTGGTGTGGTGCCGTACCAGGTCCGAGCTCGGGCTAAAACCTTTCCCACACTCCCCACAGATAGTGGGGTGCAGCCCGGCCCCCTCTGCCCTCAGCAGCTCCTTCAGGGGGCTTGGTCCCCTCACAGGGGCCTGGGGGGCTTCTGGCATGGCCGGGCCGGGCTGGGATAGGCTGTGGGAGAGGTTGCTGGGCACCAGTGGGTTAGGGCAGGGACAGGGGCATGGGGGCCCTTGGCACCTGCCCCATCCCATCAGCACCAGCCCCAATTCCTCTGTTCCTTCCCATCCCTACCCTGCCCCATCCCACTGACACCTGCCCTTTCCAACCGGCAACCTACGCCAGGCCCTCCTGTCCCATGCTGGTCCCACTGATTCCTTCATCCTTCTGCCCATTTCCATCCTCTCTTCCCCTTCCTTGTCCCATCCTTATCTGCTCCATTCCCTCTTCCCATTCTCCCCACTTCATCTTCTCCATCCCCTCTGAGCCTTCTTCATCCCTTCTCCCTCTGTCCCATCCGTGCTGCCATTTCCCCATCCCTTCTCACCCTTACCAAACCCTTTTGCATCTTCTCCATCCCTTTTCCCCCTTCCCCATCCCTGTTGCCAACCCCTCCCTCCCCTTTCCCACCCCCATCCCTATCATATTCCACAGCCAGAGTTCAGCTCCTCGCAGCCCCCTCATTGCCACTCAGACAAGGGGCTGGGATTGGGGTGCAAGGGGGGCCGGGGACTGGAACAGAGATGGAGTGTCACCCAGGGGTGACCCCAAATTCCTTCTGAAAACCAGGATGGACTTGGGGAACCCAGAAACTCCCCTGCACCCCAAAATCTGTACACTCTCATCCATGGGTTTGGGGCAACCCTGCACCCAACACTGGGACATCCCCATCATGTGAGATTGGGACAGTCTTACACCCCAAAATCAGGGCACCCCCATTCCATGGGATTGGGACATTGCTGCACCCCAGTATTGGGTCACTCCCATGCCATGAGATTAGAACCCTGCAGCCCCAAATGAGGTGATATTGACCCTGAACTCTGGGATTGTGGTGCTGCCATATCCTGGGATCAGGGCACCCCATAGCCTGGGATTGGGGTACCCCATTCCATGTGAATGTGATATTCCTGTACCCCTACACTGGGACCACCCCACTCCATGTGAGTGAGATATCGCTGCACCAGGACTTGGGGTATCCCTGAGCTGTGGCATCAGGGCACCATCTTGCCCTGGAACTGGGACCATGCCCTGGGAACAGGGCACCCCACACCATAGGAATAGGACAACCAAGCCCACATTCCCGGAATTCCCAAATGTGGGATTGGGAACCCCCAATACTTCAGGATCAAGAAATGCCATTGCATGGGACTGGGACACCCCCACATCCCTGGGACACCCTCAGACCCGGAATTGGTGCCACAGGAATGTGACACCCCCATATCCTGGGGCACGGGAAATGGGAATATCTTGGAAGGGGGGTACCCCACACAATGGGAACAGGACACTCTCACATCTCTCTGTCCCCCAACGGGGGAGGACCTGGAATTCAGGTACCCCTGTGCATGGGAATGGGGCCACCCTGGCATTCCTAGGATTCCTCTTACTCTGGTATGGGGTCACCTGCATACTCTGGATTGGGGTCCCATCACACCATGGGACCACAACCCCTCCACATCCCTGGGAACCCCCGGGACCCAGGGACTCTCCCTCAGGTTTGAGGTCTCCCTGTACCACGGGGGCATGGATTCCCCCTATATTGCAGGGCCCCAGGGGACCCCCAAAAACGCTCCCCTCTCCCCTCTGCAATTCCAGGGTAGCCTCCTCAGAACTTCTTACCGTGACCAGAGGCCTCTTTTGGGAGAGCTAGGGTGGTCTCACCTGTGGGGGGAGCCTCGAGCAGAGGGACGTTCCCGAGGATCCGGGGGGTCAGGGAGGCCTTGGGGGGCCGACACCCCCCCCCGTCCATTGTCGCCGTCACCCAGATGGGAGGACCCTACCCGGGGGGAGAGAGGGGCAGGGAGAGAACTGGGGTGAGCCGAGGACACCCCAAGGGGGATTCGCTGCTGCCCCCAGGGGAGGGATCCCGCCTGACCCCAACCCCTTCCGCGCCCCTCCTGATGCTGGGGACACACACACACACACAGTGACATGACGTCACCACCCTCGTCCCATCCCACAGCCCCTCCCATTCCCCCCAGGGAGGATCCCCGAAATTCCTCTGCCCCCCCCGCACCGCAGCCATCACAGGGAGCTCTGGGAAGGGAGAAGCGAAAAAGAAAAGGATAAGGGGGGACGAGGGTGAGCTGCTCAGTCTCAGTTCAGGAGGGGATGTCCCCGGTGGTCACTCACTGCTGTTGGGAAGCACGGGGGGCTCAGGGATCGGACGAGGGTGGGCGGAGGGAAGGGCTCCAGTGCCTCCGTGTCCCCCAATCCGCCCTGGGCGATCCCCCCAAACCCGCCCCCCGGGGGAGCCCACCCCCAAAAACAAGTGTGCGGAACAATAAGGACCCTCCCACCATCGGTGGTGGGATGGACCTGGGGGAGTCGAGGAGGGGTGGCCAGGTCTGTCTGCTTTGGGAGAACACGGCGGGGACTCTTTGGGGAGCTTGCGGTTCGGGGACTGCTGAGGGGTTTGGGGGGATACACGGGAATGTGGGGGCTACTGAGGGATTGGGGGGTTGGACGATACTGGGGTGACTGCGGACACTGGGGGATAGTGGATTTCTGGGGAACTGAGAGATTGGGGGATACTGGGGTGTCAGAGATAATGGAGAGAATGGGGGAACTTGGAGGGTTCTGTGGGCCTGGGGAGCTGGGGATTACTGGGGGGATTGTGGAATACTAGGGGGACTGGGAAGCGGGGAACTGGGGGGATACTGGGGTTTCAGAGGCTGGGGGTTACCAGTGGGACTGAGAGATTGGGCAGCACTGGGAGTACTGGAAGTGACGGAAGGACTGGGGGGTATGGAGGATTATTGGGGGGTACTGGTGGGCACTTGGGGCACTCGTGATTTACCAAAATATGACTATTGGTCTAGTACCGATACTCAACTGTGATGGACAAAAGACTCTCTAAACCATTTTAAAGTTAGAAAGGGTATGTTTATTCAGCGCTGGGCAGCAGCGTGGGGTAGCCCCCTAATATGCACTGCGAAATTACAGGTGGTCACAGAGTCTATTTATTGACTATAATGTTTCAATAAATACATATTCATAATACCAACCCCTCCCATCCCTTGCTTCCTATGGAAATTAGCTTGAATGGCTATTAAGCATGCGTGGTTGGCTTCTTGAATTAAGTCTGGGGTCCTTTTTGTGGGGAGGGGTCTTAAAGGAGGAAGTAAGGCGAGTCTTCTTCACCCTGAACTTTCGAATTTTGTATTTCACAAGACAGAACAAGACCGTGAGGTCCTGTGCCATTACTGTGTACAGGTTCAATAAGGGATCCAGTAATTAATCTGCATTTTATTGCTACATCATCACCTTGTGTTACCATGAAGGAGGGGAAAACATTGTGTTTGTCATCCAGCACTAAAGGAATTTGGTGGAAAGAAGCTATGACATGTGTTCTACCTGATACCCTAACTTCTTTAGATCTGATTAAAATGCCAGAATCCAGGAAAGATCTCCAATAAGCGTTAGGATTATTAGTGAGTTTGGAGAAAACATTTCCCAGATTTTTCAATAATTGCTAGACCTCTTTATGATTTGCTGAGGAAAGGGGTAAAATGGGATTGGACTCCTTCACAGGAAGAAGCACTGCAATTGCAGATATTTGAAGGCTACAGCTCATCAGGCCTTGGCTCCTATTCACGCCACAGATCCTTTCCAGGTAGAATGGGGGTTTGCCATCTCGGGATTGTCAGTACACATATGGCAACGGGGCCCAGAAGGCCCGACTAGGCCTGTTGGTTTTTATTCCCGTGGCTTTAAAGATGCTGAAAAAGATACACTACCTGGGAAAAGGGGCTCTTTGTGGTTAGCTTGGCTCTCATAGAAGTCGAAAAAATGGCACGACAACAATCTATTGTGCTGTGAGGCCCTTTCCCAGTTATTAAAATGATTACTACTGGGACCCCCCTCCTGACGGGTGGCCCAGAGGGCCACAGTTAGGAAGTGGTATGCCCAGATAGAGCATTACTGTAACACCTTCTCAGTGACAGAAGGAGCTGTAAAACTCTGGCAATGCAAGAGACTGAGAGTTTGGCTAGCCAACCAAGACAAACCCCTCTCAATGACTAAAGTCACTCCTCCCTTCTCCCCAAACAATCAACAAATTCTGTCTTCACTGATGCTTCTGCTAAAGAGAGGGAAAGCTGTGGAAATACAGAGCAGTCGCCCTCCACACTTCCTCCAGTGAACGAATTATCACTGAAGGACGAAGGCAGTGCTCAGGTTGGACACCTAAAAGCTGTTTGGAGTGTTTTCCAACGCAAAATGCAAAATACCTCCCCCATGTGCATTTGGAGTGACTCCTATGCCGTGTTTAAGGGATGTACTGAGTGGCGTCCTTTCTGGCAACAGAAAGATTGGGAAGTTAACAGAATTCCAGCATGGCAAAAGGAAAAGTGGCAGGAAATTCTAAATATTGCAAGTCAAGGAAATTTTTCTGTGGGGTGGGTAGCTTCTCAGCAGACAGATGGTCATCCAGCTGGGGACTGGAACAATGCAGTTGATGAATTAGCCAGATTAAGCTCCCTTAAAAAGGACCAAATCACAGAGGACTGGGGGCACCTATTACAATGGCTGCATGTAAAAAGACAGCACACAGGTGCAAAAGATTTGTACAAAGAAGCCCTTGCCCGTGGTTGGCCTGTCACCAGGGAAATGTGTAAAACATGCATATCAGGCCTGCGAGCAATGTCACAAACGGACTAGTGTTGGGGCCTTCAGCTGTACTGCATGAATTTGAAATGGTTTAGGTTTAGGGAAGAATGGAACTGAGGGAATATAGAAGATGTCAGTCCTGTGAATACAGAGCTGAGAAAGTACAAGGATGTAACAAAGATGTGAAAATACAAGGGATGTATTAGAGAGGAGAAAGTCAATAGATGTAGCAATGCAAGATGCTAGGCAGGGCACCGAATAACTAATCTAAGCAAGATTTTAGATTAGAGAACAGCCATGAGAAAGTACAGAGCTTTCGCATAAGTATCAATAAGTATCTATAATGTACCATTAGAATGAGAACAAGGCCGCTCACTACGTGACAACTGCTCGCTTGCTACGTGACAAGTGCTCTATAAATGTACACGGACAGAGCAATAAAGTTGGATTAGACCTGCATCACATTGGTGTGTGTGTCTCTTCCCTACTCGCCACTAACCCCCATTGATCCCATTCCCACTGCGCTCTGGCAGGCTAGAAAGACATCCTTTGGAAAATGACCCTCTGCACTTGAGAAAGGGCAAACTCTTGTGGTACGCGTGGCAGGTAGACTACATTGGTCCTTTCTAAAAATCAAGTGGTAAAAATTTAGTGCTGGTAGGAGTGGAAATACTATCTGGGTTAGTGCAAGGTGAGGAATTCAAAGGAACTACAGGAGACAATACTGTTAAAGGATTCCAAGAGTGGTTTGGAACTTTCCCAAAGCCGCAGGAAATTTAATCTGATAACGGGTCCCATCTCACTGCTTAAAGTAGTACAAGATTGGGCAAAGGAGGAGGTCATAAAATGGACTTTTCATACCCCTTACTTACCCCAGGCTAATGGAATTGTAGCAAGGACAAACTGGTCTCCTGAAACGACTCCTTAAACCATAGGAGGTTGGCTGGGATCTGCACTTATGGAAAGCTATAAGAGGTATAAATGATAGATGGGGAATAAACGGATGTCCCAAAATAACTGCCTTTTGTCCAAAAGCCCCAGGCAGAATTCTTGTGCTACGGGGGACAAACGATCCCAAAAACCCATCACACTACCCTGGGCAACCTGTTCTGGTGGACCTCCCTCCTGTAGGAGAAATATCGCTAGTGCTGAAAACCCCTGAATAAAAAGGCATGGGTAGCCACCAACGCTATGGGAAAGGAATGTTGAATAAGCACCCGCTGGATAGTTCCGTCATTTTAATCTCCTGCCGCTTGCTGGCAGACTCTGTTGTGTTTACTTTTCACAGAAAGAACACCGAGGGACATGAAAACCAGATAAACCATGATAACACTGCTGGTTCTTCTCTGCATCCTACCACAACACCATGGTCAAATCTTGGCCGAGTGGCCATGGTCTGAAGCAACCTTCAGGTGCACCAGTGTCCCAGGACCCTAGCCCAGTGATCATCGCCCAAACCTAGCGACCATGGTACTGCATGACTCTGAGGTATATCGTGCAAGTGACTGGGGTTGGGACAAGAATGACTGGGCTAGAGTATCAACTGGAACAATTGGTGAAGAAGTTAAGGTAGGATGCAGAAAAGTGGAAAAATTTCATTACGAAAAATCTTCCATCATTGCGATCGCCAGATATTTGTTACAAATCGATGTTACCAGCAATTTACACTCCAACATCACATTGAAACTCTGCCCTACAACAGCTTGGACATGCAACAAACAAACTGCCCTTATACTGTGTTGTCACCAGAAAAATGTTGGTAATTATATCTTGGACCACAGCACCAACAACGCTGAAATCACAACGCTTTGCAGAGACGAAGCTACTGACTGCTGATATAACTTTACTCTAACCACACCAATCTATATAACATGTAATTGGCCAAATGACCCAGCAGATAATCCAGGCATGAACGGTCTAACTTACCGGTTCAAAATAAACGCTGTGGCAACACCCACACTGACTGCAGTAATCACATAGCATGATGTAAACATGCCTTTAGTGCTGGATGACAAACACAATGTTTTCCCCTCCTTCATGGTAACACAAGGTGATGATGTAGCAATAAAATGCAGATTAATTACTGGATCCCTTATTGAACCTGTACACAGTAATGGCACAGGACCTCACGGTCTTGTTCTGTCTTGTGAAATCCAAAATCAGAATTGTTGCGTAAACTTAACTGCTGTACATTTTTCCCATAAAATCATATATGGTAAAAACAATTCAAAATACTGGGGAGAACTCGATGTTAATGTTGTAACAACAACCACCATATCACCAGTTATGCTAAGCCCGAAAATTTTTGAAATTGAACCATACGTGGTTAGGAGATCTGGCCAACAACTAATATTGTTTAATCCGGCCTGGTCACTTAAACAATTGAAATTGTCAATGAAAAACAATGTCTCAGACATCCAGCCAGCTTGTTATCCCTTTTATGCAAACCTCTTTTGAGGGGTGGACAACCTGGCTGCGATGGCGTCATTTTTCTAAAACACAAATAGCCAGAGACATAACCGGTGTTATGGGAGCAGGACTGGGAATTTTGAATAGTATTGATTCAGAAGTGCTAATGAATAAACTGGTTACCACAACTGGAGATTTAACCAAATTACAACAACCTCTACAATCATCCCTAGCAGCTTTAGGAACCCAACAGTAGTTGTTATCAAACATATTATCAAATTGGGAAAAGGTAAATGGGAATGACCACAAATTGACTATTGTGGCACTCAGTGCCACCCAAAATAACACCTCTTTGGCCCTTAGCTGTATCCAGGCTCAATTGTGGATGCAGTCGGTTGCTGCTTCAATTATAAGAGGAGGCGAGGAAGGCACTTTTCCTACTGAAACTTGGAAAATAATCTGGGATAGTGCCACTGACTTTGAAAGAGAATTCCAGTCCTGGTGGAACCTGCTAAATTTTACCTACGACCCCAGCACAAACACAGCCACGGCCTTTGTACTGACAATATGCAAAGCTTCAGTGCATTCAATATTCCCCGTCATTGCTTTTTAGGGCCGAATCGTGATGGAGCTATTCTCTATCCTTTCCAGCATAGAGAATGGGCCCGTCAAATTGATGGGAAGTGGCAAACTGTTAATTTGGAAACTTGCATTGTCCGGGAACAACCAGGGTTTATCTGTGAAAGGAATGCAATCAGAGCTCAAGATATTTGTTTAGACACAGAACAGAATGATTGCAACTTTGAAAATCATCCAAACGAAATTCCTGAAACAGCAGTGGTATATATATATATAGGCAATGGGTGTGCATGCTTATGAGCTGCATGTAATAGTGCTTTTGTAGAAGACTGAGTAGTGACTACAAAAATCATTCAAATCTTTGTGTCTGTAACTTTACTAAAATTGCAAGATGTGATTTTTTTTCCTTTTGTAGCCCCTCTTCCTTTTCATTACCTTTTAACCATATGATTTAAGATAAAATTTGATATTAATTAAATTACTTATTTTAGTTATGCTGTATTTTGAATAATAATTATTTTGATTGCGTTATATTTTGAATATTGATTTTAAATTAAAATTAGTTTAGTCATATTGTATTTTGAATTGAAATTGATTATTTTCTTTGTAAATAGAAATTCATTACTTTCTGAATTAAAAATTGAATCATTGAAATTTGATTCTTTGTTTGTTTTCTTTTACCTTTTTTCTTTCCCTTATCTTTTTCCTACTTTTCTATTCTGTCCATCTTCCTGTCTCTGTTTTTCCAGGATACGCTACCAACTCGGACAAGTGCTGAAGACTTTGGAACAGCGCCACAAAGGAGCGCTCCTGACAATGCTCGTGAGGCACGCGGTGGCGTAAGGGTCGGTCAGAGGATTCCCTGATCTGCCTCACGACCATCGAAATGACTGGAGACCCTGAGACCCTGAGACCACACCACTGGCTTAGGACAGGAGTTGCTGCCCTGGCTGAGGTGGATGCTTGCCCAGGGACTGTGCCCAGGTGTGTGCTGGACTGTCACGGTACGCTGCGTTCGAGCAGGTACGGGCTGGAGGAGCCGTACTTTCTGCGCCTGCTTCCCAGAGAACAGGCCCCACACACAATAGTCCATCAGTCTCCCCACCTTTTGGCCAGAGACCACTCGCCTTGGATAAGAAATATAAATTGATTACTTTTTGAAGAGACTTTTTCAGATCTTTCTTCCCATGGATGGAAGACATCAACAGATGACCCGAGGACGACGTCCCGCCTGTTGGTAGCTATTCCCCCATTCTTTCTCTCTCTCTCTCTTGCCACTTTTACTACGTTTCCTTTATCTCTCTCCCATCTATCGCAAAACTGAGTTGTTGGCACTCAATAAACTGCATTGCTGTTTACTGCTGATAAATATTTTAGTCCCCTTCTCGTTTGTCTTTTGCACCCTAGGGTCAAACGAACCATCATGACCCCCGCTCAGGTTGAGCAGATCGTGACAAGGAGGATTAGCCCTTTTGCAATCTACTCATTTGTTTGGGCTAATTGTGTTACACTGTGTGGACTTTGATTCCTTGCGAGCTTTTATTCCTTCATAGAATTAGGATATTATCATCTCTTCATTGAAAACCATTTGCAAACTCAAGAATGGCCTTTTTTTTGCCTCTGTGTAGTGTTGTTTTCTAAAGTGACTCTCAACGGAAGACCTTAAGACTAATGAGAAGCTCCTTTGAGATGGGAAGCAAACTTCCAAATCTGTCACATCCTCAGGCTATGGCAATAAATTTGGGAAGTTTGCATCTTTTTGAAACTATTTGAGCAATTGGGAAGTCAAGCTTTTCTGGATTGAAGATTCTTAAATGCCCTGATGATTTACTAAAATATGAGTATTGGTCTAATACCGATACTCAACTGTGATGGACAAAAGACTCTCTAACAATTTAAAGTTAGAAAGGGTATGTTTATTCAGTGCTGGGCAGCAGCGTGGTGTAGCCCCCTAATACGCACTGCGAAATTACAGGTGGTCACAGAGTCTATTTATTAACAAAAGGTTTAAATAAATACATATTCATAATACCAGTCCCTCCCATCCCCTGCTTCCTATGGTAATTAGCTTGAATGGCTATTAAGCATGCGTGGTTGGCTTCTTGAATTAAGTCTGGGGTCGTTTTTGTGGGGAGGGGTCCTAAAAGGAGGAAGTAAGGCGAGTCTTCCTCGCCTTAAACTTTCGACCTTTTTCTATTAATGACAATACAAATGATTTCTGGGGATATTCCAATTTTTCAAAGAATGGGTTTCTGGTTGCGATTGTTCGTGCTTGTTCAGGCTTGCTTACCAGTTTCGTCTTTTCCCATTGTAAGCACACCTGAGCAAACATGAGATGACAGACGATCAATCAATTATTTAAGTTTAACTAAATTCTTAATTTTTCTAAGATAAGTGTTTCACTGAGCTGGCAGAGCACGACAGCGTTTGCTGATGGTTTGAGCCATTCCTAACATTCCTGTCACACTCTCTTAGACATTTGGGCCAAGGGATTCCTTCCAACCTGGGCCACTTTGGGTGGGCTGAGGGCTGCCCCAGGGCAGGTGGCAGTGTGTGCAAGGGGCCTTTGTGACATGGTGCACCACGGTCACCATGGCAAAGGACCCTTTGTGATGTGTGGTGACCTAAGAGCTGATGGTGACACAGCCACGCCACAGAGCTCGGAGCACGCGACGGGACAGGACACGACAGAGCGGTGCCGTGAGGAGCCCCCACACAGCACACTCGTTCGTGTCTGACCCGGAGCTTTTCCGAGGCTTTACTCCTCCAGGTGACCTCGTGGCAAGACTGTGGGACTTGGTGGCCCGTGGCCTTCCCGAGGCTTTTCTTTTGCAGGTGCACTCGCGGCAGGTGCAGTCGCGGGGCTTGGCAATCTGAATCGATTACGAGGAGTCTCCTGTCCTTGTGGCAGGAGCCCTCAAGACCAGAGTGCAGGACTTGCTGTCCTGCAGCCTTCCTGAGGCTTCTTGGTCGTGGGTGTCTTCAAGGCACAACTGCACGACTTGCGGCCTCTCAGCTTTCCCAAGGCATCCTTATAGTAGGTGCCTTCGAGGCAAGACTCCGGCATGGCGAGCAAACTTCTCAGCCCCTTCAAAGTGTTCAGAAGTAAGAAAAAGAAAAGTGCTGGAGTTTTCCCACCACAACAGCCTGGAGAACTGGACACTTTTCAGCAAATGCAAGAGGGTGAGTGGCACAGCTGGGCCACAGGGCTGAGGGCTGCTGGCAGCTTGGCCCCATCCCATCCCATCCCATCCCATCCCATCCCATCCCATCCCATCCCATCCCATCCCATCCCATCCCATCCCATCCCATCCCACACACTGTGAACATGGCCAGGGACAGGAAGGAACAGCGGCCGGGCTGACACCCCAGTAGCAGCAGTGCTCCATCCCTTGGGGCATCCCAGGGCTGTCCCTGCCAGGCGAGCACAGGGCTGGGCTTTGCTCTCCGGCCTCTCACACAGCCCCTCAGCTCTGGCTGCGCTCCCTCTTTGCCAGATGCAGCCATGGACAGGACACAAGAGCAGGACCCAGCCCGTGGCCGCTTCCGCCGAGCACTGAAGGTACCTGCAGCCATCCCCACCTGTGCTGGGCCTGCTGTCACTGCTCAGCCCAGCACAGCACTTGCAGCATGCCACGGAACTTGCCTCTCTTCCCTGTCCTCTGCTCTCCTGCAGATGTTCCGGGAGTTCCTAGATGTTCGACATAGAAAGACCAGCACCACAGAAACAGAGAGCACAGCCAAGCCTGACTCCAGCCTGACCGAGCCCCAGGCAGAGCCTGATGTCAGCCCAGATTCACCTGAGCGCTCAAACAACTCTGACACTACAATGAATGATGACAGAGCAACTGCTGACATGGCAGTGACTGAGGACATGGCCATCCCAACCACCGACACTGGAGAGACTCAGAGCATTGCAAATATTGACACCACTCCCACTCTGAGCCAGGAACTCATACTGGACTATTTCAAGGAACCTTCAGTTTCTTCTCAGCAGCATGTAAGCAGCCTGGGGCCAGGGCTCGAAGCCACACAGGATTGGGTGCCCACTCATGCCATTGTCACTGGGTCCCCTAAGTCCCCAAGGCCAGCACAGCATGGTGGGGAGGAAAGCGTTTATTGGGGAAAGCTGGGCAGTTGCTCCCTTGGACAGCGCTCCAAGTATTCCCCACCCCCTCCAGGTGCCAGCCATGGTGAAAAGCATTCACCAGAGACTTGTGTCCTGTGCCACTGTGGGTGTCAGTCTGCGCACTGACATTCGGAGGCTGGCTGAAGAACACCCTGCTGACGTGGTGCTGACCCTCCTGTGCTGTGCCCCAACGTGTGACAGGTACGAGGCCCACATGCCTTGATAGCTCAGGGCTCACCAGCCTTTAGGGCCCATTGCCCTCTACAGCCTGTCCAATGGGGTCTGCCAGACAGGTGGAGAGGTCCAGGACCCTCAGGCCCCTCTGTTTCCTGGGCCTGCTGCCATGCTCCCTCCCTGCCCCTCAGGGCACTGTGGTTCTGTCACCTGGGCCCCACAGCCGCACAGGGCATGGTACTGTGACTGACACCGAGCTCCAATCCCACAGAGCTGCTGCAAGGATGTGGAGAGCCATAGGCTCTTCAGGACCAACAGTGGAGAAGGTGCTGCCAACTCTGCTCTGTGTGATGGAGGATTGGCCTCTGCACAGCACATGCACCTCTGATGGGGACAACAAAGATGTTTTTGCCCTGTCTGTGAGTTCCTGGAACTGACCTTTGCTCGCTCCCCAGTCACCTCTCCAGCAGCTCTCCATCCTCTCTGTGCCTCAGGCACTGGGCTGAACCCTGGGCTAGGGACAGGCTCAGGGGGCACCAGGCCCGCTGCTCCCCTGCCTCTCCCCTCGGGCCCTGCCCCACGGATACCTCGGCACTGAGTGCTGTCTCACACTGGTTCTTTTGCAGGCAACTCTGGTGATCTGGCTAATTGTGCCTCAATGCCACAAGGCAATGATCCTTTATTCCTCCCGCCTGTTTGTGGCTCTGCTCTTCCATGTTGTCATCACCACACAGCAGATGCCAGAGGAAGTCAATAACTTCTGGAGAGCATGCCGGGAGAAACACTGCCTTCCCAGCAAGCCTAACAGGTCCCAGCCCTCCCATCCTTCCTATGCCCTGGTGACGAGCACCAGTGTTCCCAGTGTGACCTGGACTTTGCTCTGCACACAGGTTTGCAGTGCAGGCCATGAAGGCTCTGCTCTTCTGTCTGCACTATGACCCTGAGGTGATGGCCATGGCGCGCAAGCGTGGCTGGGACACCCTGCTCTGTCCTGACACCCAGCACTATGCTGTGGGTCTGCTGGCCAGGTGAGACCCCCCATTTCCCCTCTGCCCCTGAGATTTCTGCTCTGTGCCCAGGGTGCCCCACACAGTCACCGTGGTCATGGACCACAGGGCCTTGGCACCGAGGAAAGGCCAAGAAAACTGGAAAAGGCTGGGCAAGGAAGTGCCCACAAGTGGCACCCTCCCAAAGTGCCCACATCACATCCAAAGGCAAAGACTGGATGTCTACGAGTCAGTCCAGAGAGAGGTTTGCCTGCCCACCTTAGTGTCTTGGTGACTTTTTCTCCCCGCCAGGGAGATGCGCCGTGCCTCCGTCTCCTTGTGTTCTGGGATTGCACACCGCCTGCTTGGGTGGTTCAGCAGAAAAGAGGCACGCTGGGATCTGCCCTTCCTGGCATTCCTTGTGGAGGTGAGCCTGATGGCCAGCACTGCCTCGCTGAGCTGCCTCCCCGCTCTCTGCCCTCTTGTCGCCACAGGTGCCTGGGATGGTGCCCATGCCCTGTGATGCTGCCTGGGCCCAGCCCTGTGCAGTTCCAGGCTCCTGCTGCCTGGGTCCCCTGTCACTGCCCTGTGCCTTTCAGGTCTTAGATTGCCTGGACTTGAGTGAACACGGTGACAGCATCCTTGAGATCATGTCAAGGCATGTGCAGAGCACCTGCAGGGAGAGGCGTCGCCTGGCGCTCAGAGGCCTTGTGGTGCTCAGCAAGGATGTCTCAATGGTGAGAAGGGGGCAGCGGCTGAAGCTGTGCTGGGGAAAGCAGCCCCTCGGGCTGGCTGGGCTTCAGGAGCTGAGGCAGACGCTCCCAGTTCTCCTGTCTCATCTCCCTCAGTTCTTCGGGACAGGCCTTTGGCCCCTGGGCCCTGCAGCAGCAGGGTGGGGTTGTAGAGCCAGCGCGGTGTTGGGGGTGCAGCCATTCATGGCTTCACAGCACAGCCTTGTCTTCCACACAGGCCACAAAATTGTGCAGCCTCTCTCAAAGTCTTTTGAAGCTGCTGGGTGATGCAGATGGAGAGGTGCTTGGCATGACCCTCCGTGTGTTCACAAATGTGCTCCAGGATAAAGACATCCTGGTATCCAGCACCACCGCACCAAAGCTGGCCAAGGCACTCCTGGCGCTCTTGGACAATGTAAGGCTCTGTGTCCTCAGCCACGGGCACTGGCTGCTGCCCAGAAACTTTGTGTCCTGTGGGTTATTTGGGCCATTGTTCAGGGAAGCTGGAATAGTTGGTGCTGAGGTTGTTTCCTTTCCTCCAGGACAACAGCCATGTGCAGCTCCTCTCCCTTGACCTCTTCTGCAAGGTGATGGAATTGGTAGTAGACGAGGGGAAAAAGCCCCTTAAGTCAACTGTGTGCCAGAGCCTACTCCCGCTTTTATTCCACTGCCATGATGAAAATCAGTGTGTGGCAGAGGTGAGGACACTTGGGCTGCTGGTGCATCCCTGGGAGGAGGCTCGGCTGCCTCCTGCTCTGGTGCCTGGCGGGCTGCAGCCTCCTGCAGGCTTTGGCACAGGGACGTGGGTCCTGTGCCCTGAACTGCGGTGCCATCTCCACATGTCTGCTGCTCTCCAGGCCGCTCGGGAAACGCTGCATTGTTCGACAAAATTCCTGAAGAAGAAAAATCTCATGCAACTGGTGCAGACAGAGAAGCTGTGGATATTTGCTGAACGCCTGGTAAGGATGGCCTGGAAGGCGCAGCCTCAGCCTGGAGAAGCCCCCTGCCCGTGGTGCTCACTGTGTGCGCTCGGCAGCTGCGGCCCTGCCCAGTGCTGACCCAGGGGCCGCACGGGCTCTTCCCCAGGCTCCTGTGGGTCCGAGCCGGTTGCCCACAGAGCCCCAGCACAGCGGGGCTGCAGGGCAGGGCTGCACCGCGGCTCCCCGGACAGCACCCGGACCTCTGCCCCTGCAGAGCCCGGTGCCAGCGGCTGCTGGCCGTGCCTCAGGGCTGTGAGGGCTGGGGATGCCGGGGCCGGGTGCGGGCAGTGCCTGGCAAAGGGGCAGAGCCCGCCCCGACTCTTCCCTGCCGCCGTTCTCTGCAGCTGGCCGAGGACAGGAGCCGAGCGGCCGAGCACCTGCGCCAGGCCGTGCCGTACCTGCAGAGCCCACAGGAGTCCCTGCAAGCGGCGGCCATCAGGTTCATGGGTGAGCCCAGGCTCCCTCCCCGCCCCGCCGCAGCTCGGCCCCAGCTCCGCCTGCTGCCCCGGCAGCGCCATCCGGGCCCGGCTCCGCGGAGCCCCGGCTGCCCTCAGGGCTGCTGCCGCCCTCTCGCAGCCGTGCCCTTGGGCGTCAGGGTGCGGCAAGGGCCCGGGCTGAGCCCTGCCGGGCCAGGAGGGCGAGTGGCCACAGGGCTGGCAGCGCCGCTGGCAGGGAGCTGTGCCGCTGGGGCCGTGACCCGCTCTGTGTTCTCAGTGCTCGCCGTGAGGAGCTTGAGAGGGCAGAAGGAAGAGCTCCAGGTGGTGAATGAGGGTGAGTGAGGGCAGCGGGCTGTCAGCGGGGGCTGGCGGGGGGAGCTGCAATCCCTGCCCTGGCTGCTGAGGGCTTCGCTCCCTGTATGGACAGGGGGTGGTGTGGACAGAGCACAAAGAGATTTCAGATTGAGGGGAGTCGTGGCCAGCACCTGGCAGCTGATCCCATTGTCCTCTCCTCTCTTGTGGCCATGGCAAGAGCTGGCTGGGATGGCCCTGGCAGGAAGGTCCCCTTGGATTCCCACAGATCCGGCCTGTGGCCGTGACTGTGTTCCTGTCTCTTCCAGCCCTTCAAGTCCTGAGCACAGTTTACAGCCCTTCAGAGACAAACGGAGAGATATTGAACGGAAGAGCTGCAGAACCATGCTCATCTGCTGGCTCAGAAGAACCAGCATCCCTTTAAGACCTCCAGATTCCCTGGAATATGAGGCTGCCATGAGACCAGAAGAGACCAGCTGGAGCTCCAGGCACAGCTGATGATTGGCACAGCTGAGCCTGTGGGAAGGTCACGTGGCTTCAGCCCTCTCCTTGCTTGTACATCGTGCTCTCCCTCCAACCTGCAGACGCTTCTTCCCTCCACTATTCCTCCCTTTTCACTGCTTGCTCCCTCCAGCCCTCAGACTGTGCCCATCCCTTTTCTCCCCCTCCCTCTCATCCCTTTGCTTTGCATTCCATCAATAAAGTTTGGCTTCTTCATTTTGCCTGCATCTCTGTGGAGCTCAAGCAGAGCAAATCCGGAGCCCTGGCACACACAGGACCCTTCCTGCTATTCTGTTCCAGGTTGTATCCTGTGAAGAGATTCAGAAGAACAAGGGCAGATCAGGCTGGAAAGTGCGCTGTGCTGAAGACCTAGTTCCACAATTCTGTGGAGTTCAAGTTCTTGCTGAGCACCCGGAAGCCCCAGGGTTTTGGAAGAGCCAACCTGATTTTACTCTGAAGGCAGAGGGATTCTGAATCCCAGGAGAGATTCCATGCCAAGCATCCACAGAGGGCAAAGGAGCTTGGAATGCTGGAAGATTTCAAGAACAGCTTCCTTAAAGCACAGCAGTACTCCATCCCTGCACAGGTCAGGAAGAGGGCAGACCCAAAGATCATCAGGAATTACGAGGGAGCTATGGATGTGCCAAAGAGAAAATGAAGCAGCAGCACAGTGCCCGAGACTCGGAAGTGTGACCATGGCAGTGTCCAGAGCGCTGTCAGGCAGTGCCGGGATCCTGGGTGCGGTTCTGGTCCCCACAAGTGAGGAATCGCAGCCCCTGCCTCAGACCCAGTCAGAAAGCCAAGCAGGGGAGAGCAGAGGGAGGGCACCCTTGCAGTCTCTCTTGGGCAAGGCTGCAAAACACCCTGTGCTGCTCCTTCCTCCGCCTGCATTTGGGGTGTGCTGATGGCAGAGCCAGCCAGGTTGTGCTCTGGTGTGCCAAAGCCTGTTGAGAGCGGGCATGAAAAGTGCTGGGTGCACAGCCCAGAGTCCTGCAAGGTGCTGGTCAGAGCGTCCTGCAGGAGCAGGGCTCTGCTCTCTGGCCGGCAACAGCCTGCTTTTGCTGCTGTGACTGCAGGCAGGAGCTGAGGCAGGAGAAGAGGCAGCGGGCAGCTTTTGTTTCTCGAGGGCCTGGGGCTGCACGTCTGAACCTCCACCTGGAAACACACTTGGGGGAATATAAGCTTGAGCTGGATGCCTGTTCTGAAGGGCCCAGAAGTAATTCAGCCTTGCCAAGGCTTCTGAAGGGTATCTTCGTGCTCCTGGGGAATGCTACACATTTGAGGAAATGCCTTTGGAAAACAGGGCCTTGCTTCTTGTCTTGGGGTGATTTTATGATACTGTATCCGCTATCACCTGCTCTATGCCCAGACATGGGTCTGCAGTATTTAAGCTAGGCCATGGGGAAGCTGCAGGAGCTGGAGGAATTCTTTCAGCGTGGTTTCACAAATCTCCCCATGGGGAGGGAATGCCATCTTCAGAGCACACACCCCATTCAGGACATTTCTGCCAAAATTGTCTCAAATCGAGACTGGTCAAGGAAAGTGATTCCCAGGGAGCACCCAGTGAGATAGGTGCAACTCTCCCCCTGTGGCAGGATGTCCCCCCTCCTCTCTAGCCCAGTAAGCTTGTCTGCTGTGTCCTTCAGCTGGTGCATGTGGGTGAGATAACCCAGGTCAGACAGTGAGTTATCTCTGGCACCAAGGAGATGAGACTTTTGGCTTACAGGGACCATGCCTTGCCTTGAAAGCCAGATGTAGAGAGATAAGCCAGGAATCCTTGGTTGAAAAGGCACTACTTTACAACTACAAAAGGAACACAAGTTTTCACAGAGGCAGAAGTCTCCTACACACTCCCTGGAAATGTGTAGGACTCCTCTCCAAACCTTGGGCACATCTTCATGGTTACTTTTCTGGAAACTGAGATCAAAGGATCTCATGTATGCCCATCTATGGGCAACTGGATGGCAAGATACATTGATACATTGCTGCTCAGCACCCCAGTGGAAATTGTTCTTCTTGCGGGTGAACAAGTTGAGAGCGCTCACAATCTGACTGTACTCGGGAATGTGCATTCTCCAAAAGCCTAAGGCACCTAGGAAAGCTTGTGTTTCCTTCTTGCTGGTTGGTGGAGACATCGCGGTGATCTTATTGCTCACCTCACTGGGGATCTGGCGTTGTCCATCTTGGCACTTTACTCCCCGGAGCTGGATCTCTCGGGCAGGTCCTTTGACTTTGCTCTTTTTAATGGCGAAGCCGGCTCCCAGCCGAATCTGGATGATCTTTTTTCTCCTTTCCCAAATACCTCCACTGCCGTGTTGTCCCACACAGTGATGTCATCGATGTATTGCAGGTGTTCTGGAGCTTCACCCTTTTCCAGTGCAGCCTGGATCAGTCCATGGCAGATGGTGGGGCTGTGTTTCCACCCCTGGGGCAGTCGGTTCCAAGTGTACTGCACACCCCTCCTGGTGAAAGCAAACTGAGACCTGCACTCTGCTGTCAGAGGAATGGAGAAAAATGCATTGGCAATGTCAATGGTGGCATACCACCTTGCTGCCTTGGACTCCAACTCGTACTGGAGCTCCAGCATGTCCTGCAGGCAGCGCTCAGCGGTGGAGTCACTTTGTTGAATGCACGATAGTCCACAGTCAATCTCCATTCCCCATCAGACTTGTGCACAGGCCAGATGGGGCTGTTGAAGGGTGAGTGGGTTTTGCTGACCACTCCTTGGCTCTCCAGCTCACAGATCATCTTGTGGATGGGGATCACGGCATCTCGATTCATCCGGTACTGCTGGCGGTGCACTGTTGAGGTGAAAATTGGCACTTGTTTCTCTTCCACCTTCAGGAGTCCCACTGCAGATGGGTTTTCTGACAGTCCAGGCAAGGTGTTCAACTGCTTAATGCCCTCTACTGCTACAGCAGCTATTCCAAAAGCCCACCTGTATCCCTTTTGGTCTTTGTAATAGCCACTCTGGAGGAAGTCTATGCCTGGAATACATGGAGCCTCTGGGCCAGTCACAACTGGATGTTTTTGCGACCCCTTCCCAGTCAGGCTCACCTCAGCCTCCAGCAAAGTCAAGTCCTGCAATCCCCCCAACACCCCAACAATGGAAACAGCTTCTTCCCCCACATGTCCTGATGGTATCATGTTATACTGTGCACCAGTATCAACTAATGCTCTCTGTTTTTGTGACTCTGATGTGCCAGGCCATCAGATCTACACCGTCCAATAGACCATGTTATCCCATGCCTCTCCCTGGCTAGAGACAGGGCCCCTCTAGGCCTGGCTATTATTTCCTTCCTGGGCATACATAGCAGAGGTTCCTTCAAGTGGGTCTGACAGATTATCCTCCTTTCTGTAATACCCTGCACCTTGATTATGGGAGGTTGAGGCTACCTTCAGTTTAGCAGAACTCCCTTGTTTAGTGCTTCCCTCCCTGAGCTGACGCACCTGTGCTGCCAGGACAGAAGTGGGTTTCCCATCCCATTTTCCATGTCTTCCCCATGGTCACGCAAGAAGAACCACAGGTCAGATCGTGGGGTGTACCCTCTCTCCCTAGCTGGGGTCGTCGGACTCTAACTTTGGGGCCTGTGACTCACACTGGTGTTGCACTGATTTTCCTCATCTCCTCTCTCATCCCTCTCATCTCCTCTTCAAACTTCTCTTTGAGTTCTTTAACCACATCAGAGACATGAGCTTGCATTGGGGCATTGATTATGCTCTCAAAATTTTTGAGCTTGTTAGCAACAGAACCCACTGTCTCTTTGTTGCTATTGGCATTAATTGTTGCAATGAAGGTGGTGTATTGAGATGGCCCCAGGTTTGCCAGATTCCACAGCATCTGCCCTGTTCTCCTGACCTTGTCAGGGTCATTGTCATGCTGTCCAACCCTCCCAAAGAGCACCTGCAGTACGGCCACTTCTCTCAGCTGTTGGATCCCTTCCTCAAGGGTCTTCAAGTGCAGATTATGGTGGTGGTCCTGCATTCTCTCTCTGTGGACGAACCTCTCTCTTACACTCATTAAAAGCTGCTCCCAGAGGGAAGGGGGGACCTGTCTCTCTTACCTGATTCACACCTGAATCCTGGCTCAAAGGTTCCAAATTCCTTGCCTCAGTACCATCCAGTTGCACACCTATACCCATAAGGTCCCAGACCCGAAGTAACCAAGTTGCAAAAGCCTCCTGGCCCCATCATACAATGTCTTTTCGCAGGTTACGGAGATTTTCATGCGACAGGGACTCGGTGATGATCTCAACCTCTGGTTTCACTGGGGGGACTGCTGCTGGCTGTGACTGCCCTTGTGGTTTAGTTGGAACCTGGACAGATGTAAGGTTTGTAGGGTCCACTGCAGCATCGTTGGATTCTCTCTCTTTAGGGCAGGAGGATTGTAGGAGAGTACAGGTGGTGATGGTGGGCAGGATGGTCGGGACAAACGGAGAGAACTCCATAGGCAGGTCTTGGAAATTGTGTTTATTGCAAAAGGGCGTGGGTAAAGAGGGCCCAGCCAGGAGCTGCCAGTTGCAGTTTGGAGCAGGGCAGAAGGAAAGTGGGGGGTGTAGTAAGATTCTAGAGGACTAAGGGCTAAGAGGTAAGAGGATGGTAAGGGAGGGAAGTAAGAGGTAAGAGCAGGAAGTAAGAGTGAAGTTCCCGTTACAATACAATAAATCTTCTTCTGTGTTGAGTATTCTAATTTCCACTAACCAACCTAATACAAGATACAAATCCTATAGCATTTCCATACAGCCTATAAGAATCATTACATTACCATACTATGTTACACTTCAAAATACAGTAATTTCATGATTATAAGCCACAGCATTTTGACTAAAATTTTAGTCCCAACCTGGAAGTGCAGCTGATAATCCGGAGCAGCCAATATATGATCAAAAGTTCAGAAATTTGCCAACCCGGAAGTACGAGTCCGCAGCAGCCCCAAGCAGAGCCGAGCCCGCCCCGCTCCAAGTGCAACCAGGGCCTCCCCTTGGGGCCGCAGGGCAGCGGGGCTGGGGCCGGTCATGGTGGGCGAGGGGGGAGCTAAGCAAGGTCGGCGCAGCTCCCCAGCATCTGCGGGGCCATCGAACCAGGCTGGGGCAGCTCCCCAGCGGCGGCAGGGAGGCCGAGCTGGGCCGGGGCCGTTTCCCAGCAATAGTGGGGAAGGGGGCAGCCGAACCGAGCTGGGGCAGGGCAACTCCCCAGTGGCAGCGGGGGAACTGGATGGGGCCGCACGGCCCTGAGCTGAGCCAGTAAACCCCGCGATCCCGCAATTCTGTTACTAATTGGCAGCTTTGTGAAAGTTGCACGTGGATCCTTGCTGCAAACGAAAGTGTGGCTTGTAATCCAGTCTGACTCATATATGGAGGAAGAACAAAACGTTGCCGACACCTCGGAAGTGCAGCTTATAATGAGGTGTGGCTTGTAATTGTGGAATTACTGTACTCTTTGGACCCCTTCTGCCAAGCTAGCAGGGTCTTCTCTGGCCTTTGGACCTGCACTCCAGCAGAAGGCATTGTTCTATCAAGGGAGGATTACTTTCGGCCG
Source organism: Catharus ustulatus (assembly GCF_009819885.2). Taxonomy (NCBI): domain Eukaryota; kingdom Metazoa; phylum Chordata; class Aves; order Passeriformes; family Turdidae; genus Catharus; species Catharus ustulatus. The sequence continues at coordinate 3,549,229 of NC_046251.1, read as the reverse complement.
GCCAACCTATTGTCTTCTAGTTATTTAGTAACTAAGGTTTGGTAGCTCAAAGGTGGCTTTCATTTCCATCTCACTTATGGTTTCCATATTCTCAGGATCTTTTGCTAGGCTATCATATTTAGAAGATTTTCCTGATTCATCTTTCCTAACAGGGGAGGGTTTCTCACCAGCTGGGGAAAGGTACTCCTTCAGAATCTGGCCCATCTCACGTATCTCTTCACTAGAACCCCCACCCACTCCGGGTGGCTCCTTTCTGAGGTGGGCTGTGGAAAGGGTCAGGCTCTGGGGCAGCATCCCTTGTTTCTAGGGTAGGTATCAGAGTGGTTATCCAAGCCAATATCCCCTTATCTCTGAATGTTAAATAGAACAAGCCTATCAGTAACACCAGCGATGGTATGATATCATTAGCACTTAGAGGAGATTTGAACCCTTCAAAAACTGGTAGGGTAGACCCAAAAAACTGGGTGAAGTGTTGGGAGAAAATTTCCCCTGGTGTCATTCCGTCACAGTAGGCACCATTTTTAAAATAACCAAAAATATACAATGAGTGTGTGATCGCCGTGATTGCCCTGAATCCATGTACCCGCCTTCCAAAGGAAGTTAAAAGTCCATTAATTCCTCACCTTATTAACCCATAATGCAAACTGAATAACAACCACAGTAGCCTTAGTTATAGGGCCCATGTTTAGATAAGGGCTGCAAATGGGAGAAATACAGCCACAACCAAGTGCTACCCAAACCAGGGTAAGCTAGATCACATATTGACACCTAGTGGGATTTCTGTATCAGCGCACAAAAAATTAGGTTACTCAAGAACTGTTATTCCTTTTATGTCTCGATGCCCTCTTAGCCCACTTTGGGCACCAAAATCTGTCCTAGTTTGGAGGACAGGTGTCTGCTAAGAAAGGCAGGAGCCTCTCTTTAGAATGGAGAATGTAAACCCCCTCCCTCCAAATTATTATAATTTTGAAATCAAGGGGCTCTCAGGCAAAGATATGGGAATTAGGAATACCAGTTCTTTACTAAGAAATATTAAAATAGAAATACAGTACTACAAAGAACAAACCCCAAACACTGACACCCCGTCAGTCAGGGTGCTGGTAGCAGTCTGATTAAATGGTGGCTACAGTCCTCTTGCAGTGATAGAGGTGGTTCAGTTGGAGCAGTGGTCCTCTAGAGGGTGAAATTTCCCTCTGAAGGTCCAGTGGTGATGTGGAGAAGTCCGGTTTTCCTCGGAAAATCCATGTCCATGGACCTCCTTGACCTGCATGCAGCTTTCCTCCAGGGCCTTGCCTTGCCTAGCCCTTCCTGTTTCTGCCTGGTCTACCCGTCACTGGGCTTACCTTCCTATGCCCAGCCTTGCTTAGAACTTCTGGGCCTTCTCTTGCCAGTGAGGAAACAGCAAAGCCTGACAATGTAGAAAATTCCTGGGAAGCATGGAAGAACTTAGATTACACAAAATCTAAGAATAGGAATGCCGTCCTGTTTCTTCAAAGCTTGCAAATCTTATGAATACTAACAAACTGTCAGGCCAACAAATTTATTACAGGCCTGCAACCCAGTTGTGTGCAAAGGACTGAACAAAGGTTCTTACACTAAATGTGTAAGTTCTGTCTTCAATCTACAACAAACAGATTCATTTTGCTCTCAGCTTGTGAGTCTCACATTCATACACTGCGCTTGACTACCTCTCCATTTGCTGTCCTCTCACTGCTCTGGCCTTGCCAGCCTCTCCCTTGACTTGCCCACAGTTGCTCACACCTGGCTTGCATTGCCTTGCCTGCATGGGAAGCAAGGCAAAGAATGGTAGGCAAGGCAAAGCAAAGCAAGGAAGTCGTAGGCAGGGCAAGGCAAGGCAGACACAGGCAAGGGAAATAACAAAGGTTAAAAAACTAGGGGAAAGCTAGGCAAGGTACTGAAGGCAAGACCGAGTGAGTCAGAGGGCCTGTCCTTGGGAAGCAGAGGACACAGTGCCAGAGTTGGTGGGACAGATGTTAAGGTACCAAGGGGAGGAATAGTCCAGCAAGACATTTCTGTCCTATGTAGGAGCATTCTGTGCTCTATGCAAGAGCAGTTGTTGGACGTATGCAATACTGCAGGTGGTATGCAACTTTCACTTGGTAAGATCCTCTGTGAGAATGGCAATGCTTTTTCATAGAAAGGAAAGCACAAAGCCCCGGTGTTTCATGTGTGGATAAGAAGCTCCCTAATGCAAGTCAAACTTCCTGTCCTGGCAACTTTCTGTCCTGGCGTATTTGGTGTTGGAGCACTGCCTCAATGTGTACAATTATGGAGTCAGTGTCATTCTTTGGAAGGTGGTTTCCTGAAAATTTTAATTTGGCATGTGGTTTCCCATTCTCATAGGGGCCTTCTTGAAATTCTGGCAGCACACGTCCTTTGGACAAGGTAAGCAGCTACGCTGAGTCTTGGTGTGCAGCAGATCTAGTGCCCTGGGCAGGTAATGCTCAGTTACAGTGTTCTGGCACCTTGGTGTGGGATCAGTCCCCAGATGGTTTGCATTTTGGAGGAGGGGATGCCATTCCTTTTGAGATGGGCTTCTAGATCCTCTCTTTGGAAAAAATAAGCAAATTTAGATGCACATCGTGGGTGCTCTTTAGTGAATTGGAATGTTTTTCCCAAAAGGCAGTTGTCTGGGTTGGAGCTGTTGAACTGTCAGTGGGAATGCAGGCGCCAAGCTGTTGAGCTTTTTTGTCCTGGTAGCTTTAGAGTGTGAGCAGTCCCTGGTGCCGTTCTGTTTGGATCCTGACTCTGTGAGACTGAAGGCTTAGGCTGTTCCCTAGAGCTGAGAAGGAAAGCCAGGTGTGTGCTCGCAGTTTGAGGGGTGCAGCTGAAATTGTAGGCAGCGAGATCTTTCTCACCTGGCACTTTCGTGAGCTCTGGTTTTGCCAGATGCTTTCAAGTTGGCGGCTGGACTCTGAGAGAGTGAAGAGATTTTTTAGGGCAATGGAGTTCGTGTTTTCCTTCGAGTGTGGTGCAAAGAAAAGTATGCATTTGGTAGAGGAAGGTCGGGGAAATCTTTTTGCACTGGCGCTGTAGATTTGAGAGCAGGGACGTTTTGCAGCTTGACTCTGCACTGCCTGGGCGTTTCGAGCTGGGCTTGGCACAAGTCTTTCTATTGTGAGTTGACAGCGCCATGGTGGGGTTGTTTTGATGAGCGCCGACAATGCCCAGGAGAAAGCCGAGACCTTTCCTGGCCCGTTTCCACTCGTGTGGGAGCAGTGCAGGAAAGAGCTCTGCAGTGGATCCTGGCTCTTGGAGACGGACAGAATGTGCTCCTGCATGCAGCAGGGAAGGAGGAGGAATCGTTTCATTGTTGGCTGTGCACTTTATAGGCTGCAAAAGAAAAGGCAATTCCAGTATTGCCTCTTTGTTTTACCACTTCTTCTGTGTGATCAGCTGCTCAACGTGCAATTCACACCAACTGAACTGCATCAAACTCCCTGGACATACACACTTTCCCTCTAATTCTATGTATCTATCTCACCCTCTCACTCTCACTCACCCAAACACCTTCCAAACATCCAGCAGTTGCTCCCAAAGAAGTTTGAGAACACAGAGCCAATGTTGGCCTTCATCTTCCCTTTGCCCTCTTGAAACTAGACCAATCTACGGATTCGCACTTTCTGTCTCAACTCTCTCTCTATATTGCATCATCGCATTTTCCTAAGGTGACAGAGTCCATTGCTACAGGAAAGCATTTCCAGCTGCAGTTCAGACTGGGAGATTTGCCAGGAGAGAAAGCATTTTCTGACCTTCCCTCTTCCCTGGGAAACCTGATATTCGCAGCACAATCACCTTCACACACCTTTAGTGTTACTGAGTCTAAGCAGATGGATCTCACAGAGAAAGAAGTGTCAGGACAGAAGACATTCCTAAGGGTACTCCTTTCTCCTAGCAGCCTTTAAACTGCACCCAGCATACTGGCACTATGCAGTGTCCTTCTGACATATATGTGCCATCATATTTTCCCACTCCTGCAGGTCTTTTTCCAACATCCAGCAGCTGCTGCCTTATAAAAAGCCCTAGAAGAAAAGGGCAGTGCTGAGCTGCACCTTCCCCTTGTCATCTGCATCAAACTTGCCACTGCACTCTGGACTTCTCTTCTCCACTGCATCTACCATCGTGTTCTCTGGATCTCAGAGTCTAATGTTAAATGGGATTGTTTTCCCCTAGGGCTTGGATAAGAATATGTGCCAGCACGAATACCTTTTGTTGCACTTCCTCTTTTATGACTGCAAACTTGAATTTTGCAGGCAAGCAAGTGCGCAGCCATGCTCCTCTTCCAGCCCATACACTTCACATGCAAGCCCTGTGCTCTGTGGCTTCATTCTACTCCTTAGGTAACTTCACGCCCTTTCATTCTCCCAGAGTGCAAAACATCCATCTACTTCTCTCAAAGAACACACTGTGCTGGCACAGAAGCAGTCTAGTGCACTGCTACTGTCAAAACACACCTGGGCCATGCACTTTCCTTCTCACTTCTATGTACCATTACATTCTGTCTCTCTTGCAGCATGAATATGAAAACAAATTTTTCACAGTGACGAAAGATATATTCGTTCCACAAATGGAATGCTCTTTCCTATTCCATCATATGAACTGCAGTCTCACTCTGCTGCTATGCAATTTTCTGCTCGACTTCAAGCAAGGTCATGGAAATTTCAGATTTGCAGAGACCAACGTGTTCATGTCCTTTCCAACAAAAAGTGATCGGCACAAGAAGTAGGTGGACGGTTTGTCCTCTGGGAGAATGAAAAGGCATGATGCTTCATGATGCTTCAGAACGCTGAGAACAAACCTGTGGAGCACTGTGGTCGTGTGTGCAGGGCACGCAGGCTGCGAGAGGAGAGTTACTGCCACTGGATTGCCTGCCAAAATCAAGTTATAAGGGGGAAGGTGGGCGGCACTACCTGTGCTCATACATATTCCAATGTGAGCCCTATGTGGAAACAATCCCATTTAGCTTTAGATGTCAAGATTCAAAACCTTTGATGTCAGAAGATGCTGGAAGGGTAAGTACATAGTGCAGAAGTGTGTTTGGTGTGGCGGACATGCAGCAAGGGGAAGGTGCAGCCCAGCACTGGCTTTTTCTTCTAGAGCCTCATTGATGGCAGCAGCTTCTGGACTTTGGCAAAAGAGCTGCGAGAGTGAAAAATGTGATGGCACATCTATTTGAGGAGGAAGGTGCAGAGCTGCAGTGTGTTGTGTGCAGTTTAAGGGCTGCTTAGAGAAGCGAGTGACTTAGGAATGCTTTCTGTTTAATGCTTACTTCTCTCTGGAGCTATAGCTGCTTGGAGCAGATGTGAAACCCTGAAGGTGTATGAAAGTGCGTATCTGCAGGCTGTGTGGGGGAGTTCAGTGTGGCAATATACAGGTTGAAGCAGCAAGAGTATTCTCAGCTGACTCTGACTGTGAACGAGCTGCTGCTGGACTTTTGCAATGTGGTGCACTACCCACACATGAAAGAAGCTCTCGGCTTCATTCTTCACCTTATGTGATCTGGACAGAGCTGAAGCCCAGGGATGGCATTCAGCTTTGCTGCTTTTCAGTGTCTGTACTGCACACATCCACAGTGTGCTCTCTATGGCTTTTCCTCAGCTGTGAGGCCAATCATACTCTGTGTTTCTCAGAGTTCAAACTGTCCTTGGAGCTCTCGCTCAGCCAAATGTGCCCGGAGAGAAGCACTTGCTGCATTAATTTTTCTATGTCCAAGACCTCAAACACAGCACCACAGTCTGGGCGATGAGCAGGGAACATGAAGAACATGTTTTCCTCCTGGCACATTTTTCTGTGCAAGATGTCTCTCCAGACCTTTGGTCCTTGTGAGTCTGTAATGTGTATGGTGAGACTTGCAGCTGAGAAGGACGCTGCAGAGAGCACGGCAATCTGACAGTGCTTTGCAGGCTGTAAAGGAAAGAGGACTGCCCCTTGATCAATGTGGTCCAAATACAAGTTTCCATGGGCCAGTGGAAGCTCTGGGCAAGCTCGTTGTCCTGGCACAATTTATGTGTGAGACCTAAAGAAAAGTAAAGTGAGGAACAGACTGAAAAGTAAAGTGAGAAGCAAAATAAGAAATAGCATGAAAAGCCAGACAAAATAAGAAATGAGAAGGAAGGAAAAATTGAAGAGAAGGAAGACACCCATCATGGTGTCCCTATCCCCATCCATGTGTTCTGCCCCCACCCAGGTGTCCTGATCCCCATCCAGGTGTCCCTGTCTCCGTGCCCACCCCTCTTCCCCCTCACACCATGTGCTCCCTGCGGTGCCTCCGGAGCTGGCCAGGGTTCCAGAAAGTGTCCCCGCACTCGGGGCACAGGTGGGGCCGCTCTCGGCCGTGGGTACGGTGGTGTCGCCGCAGGTTGGAGCTGACACTGAAGCTCTTCCCGCATTCCCCACATCTGTATGGCCGCTCCCCACTGTGCATCCGCCGGTGCTGCACCAGCGCCGAGCTCTCCCCAAAGCGCTTCCCGCAGTCCTGGCAGCCGAACGGCTTCTCCCCGGTGTGGATGCGCTGGTGTGTGCCCAGGTTGGAATTCTGGCTGAAGCCCTTCCCGCAGGCGCTGCAGGTGAATGGTCGCTCCCCAGTGTGGGTGGTGCGGTGCCGCACCAGGTCCGAGCTCGGGCTAAAGCCTTTCCCACACTCCCCACAGATAGTGGGGTGCAGCCCGGCCCCCTGTGCCCTCAGCAGCTCCTTCAGGGGGCTTGGTCCCCTCACAGGGGGCCTGGGGGGCTTCTGGCATGGCCGGGCCGGGCTGGGATAGGCTGTGGGAGAGGTGGCTGGGCACCAGTGGGTTCGGGCAGGGACAGCGGCATGGGGGCCCTTGGCACCTGCCCCATCCCATCAGCACCTGCCCCAGTTCCTCTGTTCCTTCCCATCCCTACCTGCCCCATCCCACTGACACCTGCCCTTTCCAACCGGCACCTACGCCAGGCCCTCTGTCCCATGCTGGTCCCACTGATTCCTTCATCCTTCTGCCCATTTTCTATCCTCTTTTCCCCTTCCTTGTCCCATCCTTATCTGCTCCATTTCCTCTTCCCATTCTCCCCCACTTCATCTTCTCCATCCCCTCTGAGCCTTCTTCATCCCTTCTCCCTCTGCCCCATCCGTGCTGCCATTTCCCCATCCCTTCTCACCCTTACCAAACCCTTTTGCATCTTCTCCATCCCTTTTCCCCCTTCCCCATCCCTGTTGCCACCCCCTCCCTCCCCTTTCCCACCCCCATCCCTATCATATTCCACAGCCAGAGTTCAGCTCCTCGCAGCCCCCTCATTGCCACTCAGACAAGGGGCTGGGATTGGGGTGCAATGGGGGCCGGGGACTGGAACAGAGATGGAGTGTCACCCAGGGGTGACCCCAAATTCCCCCTGAAAACCAGGGATGCATTTGGGGTACCCAGAAACTCCCCTGCACACCAAAATCAGGACACTCTCATCCCATGGGTTTGGGGCAACCCTGCACCCCAACACTGGGACATCCCCATCATGTGAGATTGGGACATTCTTACACCCCAAAATCAGGGCACCCCCATTCCATGGGATTGGGACATTGCTGCACCCCAGTATTGGGGCACTCCCATGCCATGAGATTAGAACCCTGCAGCCCCAAATGAGGTGATATTGACCCTGAACTCTGGGATTGTGGTGCTGCCATATCCTGGGATCAGGGCACCCCCATAGCCTGGGATTGGGGTACCCCATTCCATGTGAATGGGATATTCCTGTACCCCTACACTGGGACACCCCACTCCATGTGAGTGAGATATCGCTGCACCCAGGACTGGGGTATCCCTGAGCTGTGGCATCAGGGCACCATCTTGCCCTGGAACTGGGACCATGCCCTGGGAACAGGGCACCCCACACCATAGGAATAGGACAACCAAGCCCACATTCCCAGAATTCCAATATTGTGGGATTGGGGAACCCCAATACTTCAGGATCAAGAAATGCCATTGCATGGGACTGGGACACCCCCACATCCCTGGGACACCCTCAGACCCTGGAATTGGTGCCACAGGAATGTGACACCCCCATATCCTGGGGCACGGGAAAAGGGAATATCTTGGAAGGGGGGTACCCCACACAATGGGAACAGGACACTCTCACATCTCTCTGTCCCCCAGCGGGGGAGGACCTGGAATTCAGGTACCCCTGTGCCATGGGAATGGGCCACCCTGGCATTCCTAGGATTCCTTTACTCTGGGATGGGGTCACCTGCATACTCTGGATTGGGGTCCCATCACACCATGGGACCACAACCCCTCCACATCCCTGGGACCCCCCGGGACCCGGGACTCTCCCTCAGGTTTGAGGTCTCCCTGTACCACGGGGGCATGGTTTCCCCATATTGCAGGGCCCCAGGGGACCCCCAAAAACGCTCCCCTCTCCCCTCTGCAATTCCAGGGAGCCTCCTCAGAACTTCCTACCGTGACCAGAGGCCTCTTTTGGGAGAGCTAGGGTGGTCTCACCTGTGGGGGGAACCTCGAGCAGAGGGACGTTCCGAGGATCCGGGGGGTCAGGGGGGCCTTGGGGGGCCGACACCCCGCCCCGTCCATTGTCGCCGTCACCCAGATGGGAGGACCCTACCCGGGGGGAGAGAGGGGCAGGGAGAGAACTGGGGTGAGCCGAGGACACCCCAAGGGGGATTCGCTGCTGCCCCCAGGGGAGGGATCCCGCCTGACCCCAACCCCTTCCGCGCCCCTCCTGATGCTGGGGACACACACACACACAGTGACATGACGTCACCATCCTCGTCCCATCCCACAGCCCCTCCCATTCCCCCCAAGGAGGATCCCCGAAATTCCTCTGCCCCCCCCCGCACCGCAGCCATCACAGGGAGCTCTGGGAAGGGGAAGCGAAAAAGAAAAGGATAAGGGGGGACGAGGGTGAGCTGCTCAGTCTCAGTTCGGAGGGGATGTCCCCAGTTGTCACTCACTGCTGTTGGGAAGCACGGGGGGCTCAGGGATCGGACGAGGGTGGGCGGAGGGAAGGGCTCCAGTGCCTCCGTGTCCCCCCAATCCGCCCAGGGCGATCCCCCCAAACCGACCCCCGGGGGAGCCCACCCCCAAAAAAACAAGTGTGCGGAACAATAAGGACCCTCCCACCATCGGTGGTGGGATGGACCTGGGGGAGTCGAGGGAGGGGTGGCCAGGTCTGTCTGCTTTGGGAGAACACGGCGGGGACTCTTTGGGGAGCTTGCCGTTCGGGGACGCTGAGGGGTTTGGGGGATACACGGGAATGTGGGGGCGACTGAGGGATTGGGGGGTTGGACGATACTGGGGTGACTGCAGACACTGGGGGATAGTGGATTTCTGGGGGAACTGAGAGATTGGGGGATACTGGGGTGTCAGAGATAATGGAGAGAATGGGGAACTGGAGGATTCTATGGGGCCTGGGGGAGCTGGGGAATACTGGGGGAATTCAGGAATACTAGGGGGACTGGGGAAGCTGGGGAACTGGGGGATGCAGGTGGGCCTGTGGGGTACTGGAGGATGCTGGAGGACTGGAGGGTGCTGGGGGATACTGGAGGGACTGAGGAATTGCAGGGACTAATGAGGGGTTACTGGGGGTTACAGGAGGGAACGGGGGGAAGCGAGGGGCTGGAGGGCACTGGGGGGACGGGACCATTGGGAGGACTTGGAGGACTGGGGGTACCAGGGGATTGGGGGTTAATGGGAAGATTGGGGAACTGGGGGATACTGGGGGTTTCAGAGGCTGGGGGTTACCAGAGGGACTGAGAGATTGGGGGCACTGGGATTACTGGAAGTGACGGAAAGACTGAGGGTATGGAGGATTATTGGGGGTTACCGGGGGCACTTGGGGCACTCGGGGCAGGGCACTGCTCCCCAGACTCACTCCCCGCACCCCCAAAGCGCCGCTGGAGCTCCCAAAGGACCCCCGGACCCCGCTCGGGCCGGGCCCCGCCCCACCGAACCGAGCCCCGCCCCCGTTGCCATGGCAGCCGCTGTGGCGGGAGCGGAGGCCACGCCCCGGCCGGACCCCGCCCCGCTCCCAGCGCGGAACCGCCGTGACGGGAGAGGAGCGCGGTGAGAGCGGGGCGGGGGCACAACGGGCGGCTTGGGGGGAGAACCGGGCGGGTCTGGGCTGGAGAGGCACCGAGGGCACCGCGAGATCGTGGGGCCGCAACAAAGGGCACTGGCCACACGGCGGGGACATCGGGAGGGACATGGGTGGGAGCCAGGACAAAGTGGCGGCACTGGGGTCACACTGTGGGTCCCAGGCGCAGGGAAGGATGGGGGAGCACTGGGGGGACCCAGCCCCAGGGTAGAGGTGGCACTGGGGTGACACTCGGGAGTCTCATGGTAGGGTGGGGTGCGCTAGGGGGACACTGGGAAGGCTCAGCCCCAGAACAGGGTGGGGGGACCGGGGGCACCAGGAAAGCCCTCGTGCTGGGCGGTGACCCATTTGCCCCAATTTGTGGATCATAGGGCGACCCCCTTTCTACCCCCACCGCGAATTTTTGGGGCCCAGGAGTGGCCCCCTTTTCCCCCACTTTTTGGGCTGCATGGTGACCCCTCTCTCTCAACCTTTGTGTCCCAGGAGTGACCCCATTTCCCTGCGGGATTTTCTGTCCCGATGGCAAAGGACGAGCGAACGACGCTGCTGGAGGTGCACCTGGCGCTCTCGGAGGAGCAGTTCCATAGTGTGAAGTTCCTGCTAGAAGGGAAAATTCCTGCTGGGCTTCTGCTCCCGGCATCACGCCCCGAGTTGTGCCGGCTCCTCCTGCAGCGCTTCCCGGGGAATTCCCTGCATGTGACCGCCGGGATCCTGCGGCAGCTCGGCCGGCTCGACCTCATCCAGCGCTTCCAGCTGCCCCTGGAGGAGCAAATCCCGGAGGAAGCTCCCTGGGAACCGAATGGGGACACCTCGAATGTGAACGGGGTCCCCACTTCAGGATGTCGTCCTGGTGGGATTCCACCTCCACCGGTGAATCCCCGGCGCTTGACGGAGAAGGATTTGATGCAAATCGCCCAAAGATTGGGAAAAGAGTGGCAGGAAGTGGGAATTCTGCATCTAGGGCTGGAGCGGAGCCGGCTGGAGCAGATCCAGGAGGAAAATCCTGGCAATCCTGTCCTGTGGAATTTCGAGATGCTGCGAGAGTGGCGTCGGAGGGAGCGACAGGAGGCCACAGTGTCCCAGCTGCGATCCTGCCTTGAGCACGCCCGGCTTGATCCTGGAATCCTTGACTTCCTCCAGAGCCTCCAGGGAGAATGAGGGACCCCCAAACCCCATTTTGGGAGGGAAGGGGATGTGATAGCAAATTAATATAGAATTGGGACCATTAAATGCTGCTTTATTCCATGAGTGTGGAATTTTGATATCAAGTGCCAAGAACTTTCATCTTTATTCCTGATTTAAAGATTCCAGAATGAAGTCTAGGCTCTGCTCCACTTCCCCAGGGATGGAGGCAGCTGGTTTTGTGTACCCTCCCAAAAGCTTTTCCAGTGTTAACCCTTGGAAGATCCCCTTCCATACAAATTCGAACCTCTGGAACTTCAAGAAGTCATGAGAATGTCAGGAGAGTCACAAGGCCACTACATCCTGATCCCAGAATACACAACCTCCTCTGGAGCTTCCAGGGGAGTTGAGGGACCCCCTACACCCCAAGCCCCATTTTATGGGGTGGGGTTATATCAAACTATTATCAGATCAGGACGATTAAAAGCTGTTTTATTTTTATTCTGTAAGTGTGGATATTTGGGGTAATTTCTGATTTTTGGATGTGGGGAGGAAATCAAGGCTCTGCTCCTATTCCTCAGGGATGGGGGGCAGGTTTTGGAGTCTTTCATGGGGGTTTTGGGGAATGCTCACAGATCCCTTCCCAATTCCTGGATCTCATCCAGGAAGAAGTCCAGGTCCCGGCGGGTGACAGCAGGATTGGTGATGATCTGCCGGAAGAAGTTGACTCGGGATCCATGGGGTTGGTATCCCACCATCATGGAGCCCCTCCGCATCATCTTTTCCTTGATGGCTGGGGCCACCTAGGGGGAAAAATCATGTTGGGAGGATTTTGTTTTTATGTTTAGGTCATTTTTTTGGGCTTTGAAGGGCTGTTGGGGGGCAGAATTTGGAATTCTCACCTTTCCCAGTTTGTCCCAGAATTCTGGGGAGCTGTGCTGGCCCCTCAGACTGGGTGGGATGAACCAGAAGCAGAGGTTGAGGAATTCTGGCTGTGGGGAGAGGAAGGAGATCATGGCCATTCACCCAATTCCCAGAATCTGATGGGGATTCAGACCTCCAGGAATTCAGCCACGTGTATTTAATTGTCTGGGATTAGAACCTGTAGGATTTAATCCTCCAGGATTTAAGCCTCCAAAATTGAAATTTCCAGGATAATTTAAAACTCCAGGATTATTTAAATCTCTGGGATTTAAATTCCAGGATTTAAATCTTCAGGGTTTCAACCTCTGGGGTTAATCCTCAGGGATTCAAACCTGTGGAGAATGGTTTATAACCTCCAGGATTTAAACCTCTGGACTTCCAATCCCAGGATTTCAGACTCTGGCATTTAAACCTCTGGGATTTGTCCTAGGGATTTAAACCTCTAAGACTTAGACTTCTGAGACTATGCAAACCTCTGAGATTTCAAACCTCTGGAATTTAAACCTTGGGCATTCAAACCTTTGGGATTAATCCCCTGGCAGTTAAACCTCCAGGATTATTTAAACCTGTGGCATTCCAACCTCCTGGATTCTCAGGAGTCCACATCCCTCCCCCAACTCACATTCCAGCATCATCCCTACCTCCATCACCAACTGGAATCCTTCCCTCCTCTTCACCTGCTCCAACAGATACCTGGGGGGAACAAAGTGCTGAAGCCCAGTTTGGGAGGGTGGAGGGTCCCTCCGATGCCAGGGCTCACCGAGTGGCGGCGAACGCCCGCTCCACACGCCGTGCCAGCCCCCGGGTCCCCACGGCTTTCCAGAGGATCCAGAGCTTGAGGCCGTCGGCGCGGCGGCCGCACTGGGGGCTCTTGTCCCCTGTGTCCAGGGACACGTCGTAGAACTTGTCCCGCTGGAACAGGTATGTGGCCCCCATGCCATGGCAGCGCTGCAGGAGCCCCTGGGAGGGACAGGGGGCACCCAAAATTAATGAGGGAGCCCAGGGAGGCGTCCCAGGAGCAGGAATTTGGGATGGAGAGCACCTACGGAGCTGTCACGGAGCAGGAATGCTGAGCACTGCAATCCCACCATTAACAGCTTGTGGGGGTTCCAGGTCACCGAGTCAGCTCTGGTGGGGGGCAACAGCAGAGCTTAGGGGGCCCTGTGGGGAAAAGGGGATCCCCAACAATTCGGAGGGGGAGGGGTGGGAGCCTTTTGCGGGGACAGGGGGAGGGACATACCTGTGGATGCCAGCAAGGAGGTGACGGAGTTGGGGAGAGAGGAGGGCGCTGCCCCCCCATGCTGCCTGCAGGGAAAGGGGGATCAGTGCCCACAGGGAGACCCTTGGCCCTCCCCAAACCAGGGACCCCCCTGAACTCACATCCACGTGCAGCCACAGCCCGTGGCGGGCACAGACGTCGGCAATGGCGTCCAGCGGGTCGAAGCTGCCCAGGACAGTGGTGCCACTTGTGGCACACACAAAGAGGGGCTCCGAGCCCTGGGGGGGAATAGGGAGGTGCCTGGGCATGTTGGGGGTGCCAGGGCATGGAAGGGGGTAGAAGGTAGCGGGGGGCACAGGGGGTTGAAGGTGGCCAGGATGGTGGCACAGATAAAGAAGGGGATCCATGTCCTGGGTGGGTATTTGAGGGAGCTTTGGGAGGGGTTGGGATCTGACAGGAGTTGAGGGGGATTTGCAGAGGATGTGAGGGGTTTTGGGGGGGACCTGAGGAGACTTGAGGGGGATTTGGGGAGAGGGGACAGGGGGACACAGAGGGTTGAGGGTGCCCGGGATGGTGGCACAAACAAAGAAGGGGCTCTGAGTCCCGAGGGAGCATTTGGGCAAGCTTTGGGGGTGATTAGGAGGTAATCTGGAGAATCTGGGAATCTGGTCTTTGTTGATCTAGGAAGGCTTGGGGGGGATTTGGAAGACAGGGGACAGGGGAGCACAGAGGGTCAAAGCTGGCCAGGATGGTGGCACAGAAAAAGAAGGGCCTCTGAGCCCTGGGTAGGCATCTGGGGGCACTTTGAGGAGGCTCAGGAAGTAGATTGGATGGGTTGGAGGATACAGAGGGACATTGGGTGTGCAGGAAAGGGGGTTCAGAGGACTTTGGGGCAGACAGGGGACTTGAAGGGGGACAGGAGGCCTGGGGAGGACAGGGGACATTGAGTGCATTGGAGGGCTGAAAGGACAGTGTGGGGGGTATTGAAGGAGATTCAGGTTATTTGGGGGGACATTGGGGAGATTTGGGGAGATATTGGGGGACATGGGGGGTTTTTGTTTAAGGGCTTTGGGAACATTGGAGAGGCTTTGGGGACTTAGAGGGAGACATAGACTTTGAGGGAGCTTTGGGAACACTGGGAAAGCCATTGGGGATACTGGAGAGACATTGGGGAGTTTGGGTGGCTTTGGGGAAATCAGGGTGCAGCCTCTCCCAACCTCAGCTTTCACCCTCTGGATCTCCTTCTCCAGCTCTTCTGGGATCATCTTCCCCCTGAGGAGAAGGGACAGGGATGGAGACACGGAGGGACTCCCTGACCTGGGGCCCCCCAGGACCTCCCAGCACCTACCTCTCGTCTGTCCGCACCAGGTGAACGTTGTCTGTGCCAATTCCCAGGAGAGCAGCTCCTTTTAGGATGGAATAATGGCTCTGGGCAGGAAAATAGGACTAGGATTGGGGGGACCCCAGGAACCAGATTGTGGGTAACCTCAGAGACCAGACTTGGGGTGACCCCCAATTTTGGGTAATCTCAGGGACCAGACTTGGGGTGACCCCACAGATCAGATTTCAGGGTGACCCCAGGAACCAGACTTGGGGTGATCCCATGGGCCAGATTTTGGGGTGAGTCCATGGATCAGGTTTAGGGCAACCTCCAGGATCAGCTTTGGGGTGACACCAGGATCAGGCTTTGGGGTGACACCAGGATCAGGTTTTGTGGGTATCCCAGGGATCAGGTTTTGGGATGACCTCAGGATCAGGTTTGGGGTGACTCCAGAATAAGGTTTGGAATGATCCCATGGATCAGAATTGGGATAACCCTGAGGATAAGGTTTTGGGGTGATCCCGAGTCCGCCACTTCTACCTCCTGGGATGCAAACAGGCCCAGGCGAGGCAGGTCCCAGTTCCCTCTGCTCCGGCTCTCTGGGAAACGCTGGAATCGCGCCACGTTCATGGCCAACATGTTGGACATAGAGCCCCCTGCCCAGGGACAGGGACGTCTGTGTCACCCCTGGGGCACCATGGACAGGCTGCCAGGGGAGAGGGGGGACAGGGATAACCCTCAGGAGGAGTCTGGGATACCAGGAGCGAAGATCCCGTCACCGCTGCTCCACCCCACGAGCTCCCGGAGCTTGGCCAGGACCTGCTCTTCCATCAGCAGCAGCACCGGGGCCACCTCGTATGTGTATCTGGAAGGGCCCAGCAGGAGTGGGAGGGTTCCCCTCACCCTGAAACCTCAGAACCCCAAACACCTTCCCCCAGAGCCTCAGCACCCACAACTCTCCCCCAGCAATGCCCACTGCATCAGCACCAGCACTGGGGGCACATCAGGGGAGTCAGGACAGGGCTTTGGAGGGTCTTCTCTCATTTGGGCTCCTCAACACCCCCAAAACCCTCCCTTCAAACCTCAGCACCTCAAAATCCCCCCGCAGCACCTCCCACTCCATCAGCACCAGGGGCTCCTTGCAGGTGGATCTGGGGAAGGGCGGGTCACATCAGGTTTTTGGGAGGGTCCCCCCACCCGCCAGCCCAGGGGTATCAGAGGCTCACGGGGTTGTGTTGAGGGTCTCGGTGAGGAAACGCCCGGCAAGGGCATGGTGGTCCAGCCCTGAGAAAAGCTGGTTGAAGAACCGGGGGTGACCTGGGGGGACACGGGGACATGGAGGGGTCAGGGGAGGACATGGCAGGGACAGAGAGAGATATGGAAGGTGATGGGGGAAATGGGGAGGGCACATGAAAGGGTTGGGGATGGCACTTGGGAAGGTAAGGGAAGGACCTGGGAGGTTCACAGGGGACATGGGGGGACATAAGGAGATTGGGGAGATTGGCAGGGGAGGACATGGAGGGCAGAGTAGGGGGGGTGGGAGGAAATGGGAAAACTGGGGGGCAGAGGGGATATAGGGGAATCAGAGGTGACACAGGAGGGACAGGGAGGGACATGGGAGAATTGGGGGTGGGTAGGGAAGGAACAGAAGGAATATGAGGGAACATGAGGAGTTGGGGGGACATGGGGGAGGTCAGGGAGTGGATGTGGAGGGGAAAGGGGGGACATGGAGGCGGTCAAGGGAGACGCATGGAGGGGACGACAAGGCTTGACAACGGGAGGCACCAGGGGCCGCTGGGGCTGAACCAGGATCTGCTGGGCTAAAGTGAGAGGCGCCGTGCCAAACTGGGAGTTTGTGCAGGGCTAAACTGGGAGGCACTGGGCCTGCCCTGGGGCTGTACTCCTGTGCACTGGTGCGCACTGGTGTGCACCGGGAGCGCACCCGTGCGGACGCTGAGGCGCAGCACGTCCCGGCAGCGCTGCAGGAGCCGCTCCTGCCCCTCCCCGTCGTTCCGCAGCTCCAGATCCAGCAGCTCCCGCAGCTCCTGCGGCTCCTTCCAGTCACACACCTGGGAATGCACTGGGAATGACTGGGAGGGACTGGGAATGGGCTGGGAATGGCATTGAGAATGGGACTGGGAGTGGAAACAAGATTGGGAATGGGAATGGGACTGGCACCGCAACTGCAAACAGAATGAGGAATGGGAATGAGAATGGGGCTGCAAGTGGGATCATAAATGGGACTGGAAATGGAAACAGACTGGGAATGAGACTGGAAATGAGAATGGGACTGCAACTGGGATTTTACCCAGTCTCAGTCCCAATACCAATCCTGTTTTGAGTATAAAATAGGGAATGGGACTGGGAATGGGAACAGGACTGGAAATGGGACTGAGAATGGGATTGGAAATTGGACTTGTATTAGGACCAGGATTGGGAATGGGAGTGGAACTGGGATTCAGAATGGGAATGGGACCAGGAAAGGAGCAATACTGTGACCCACACCCCCTTCCATGGGAATGACTGGGAATGAAAATGGGACTGGGAATGAAAATGGGACTGGGACAGGGAGACACTGGGGACCCCACCCCCTCCTAGGGGGCTCCTTCCAGTCACACACCTGTGGCAACAGGAATGGGATCGGGACTGAGATTGGGATAGGAAACGGGAATGGGATGGGTGGGATTGGGGACCCCCACCCTCCCAGATGCTCTGGTGTCCCAACCTTCTGTGTCACGTCCGTGCCCTTCCGCACGCCCTCCTCCAGCAGGACCTGGAACACTTCCTGAAGGAATTCCTCCCCAGCAGCGATGTCCAGGCCGGGAACATCCAATGGGATGCTGTCCCAAATCCCAGAGGGCTCAGCCATGGCAGGACAACACAGGGAGACCCTAAAATGGAACAGGAGGGACCCTGAAGGCAGAAAGTGATGGGATGGGGGATCCCAGGATGAGCTTCTCCTGGAAGGAGATAATCCTTGGACAAAGTGATCCCGGTTTTCCTGGCATAAGGTGGTCCCAGAAACAGGTGATTGTGGGATAAGGATCTCCTGGAATAAGGTTCTCTCAGGATGAAATTCTCCTGGGATAAGGTGATTCCAAAATTATGTTCATCTGGAATGAGGTAATTCTGGGATAAGATGATCACAAAATTAGGGTTTCTCTGGGGATCAGGCTCTGTGGACCCGGGTGTTCCCAGCTCCTCTCACCTCTGCCAGCTGGAATTTTCCGGGATGAGGTGACCCTGGGACCAGGTGATCCCAGAATTAGGTGCTCCCAGGAGAAGCTTTTCTTGGGATCAGGCTCTTCTGGATCAGGCTCTCCCAGCTCCTCTCTCTCCCTTCCCCAGGATGGAATTTTCCTCTAGTCACGTCACCAAGGGGCAAGGAGCAAAGTTCAGGATTCAGGAAGGGTTCTGAGGACAGGGGGAAGGGTCAGGACTGTGTGCCTGGATCCGTGGAAAGAGAGAAGAGTGCTGACCCCATACGTCCTCCCATTCCCAGTGCCCTCACAACCCATTCCCAAGGTCCTCACACCTATTCCCATTGTCCCCCCTGTCCCTAGTGTAACCCCCAACGCCTAGTGTATCCCCCTAATGTCCCCCCATCATTCCCAGTTTGCATCCCCACTCATGTTTGGTATGCCCCTTGTCCCCATTGTCCCCACACCCATTCACAGTGCCCTTCATTCCCAGTGTCCCCCCCAGTCCCAGTGCTTCATTTCCAGTATCCCACTCAATTCCCAGACGAAATGGGGAGGTCCAGTACCTGCCCTGGCGGTTTGGGGGGGGGGGTGGGTGGCAATAAAGGGGGACAGAGGAAAGGGGGGGACCAGCCCCAAAAGGGAGCACGGGGGAGACCCCACAGGGAGGGGTCATAGTGAGGGGGTCCCCAAGGGTGGGGCAGCGGGGGAGAGGATTGTAGGGGGGGAGGGTGTCGGTGTCGGTCCCGCTCCCGGGAGAGGCCGGGGGAGTTGGGGGTGGGGTCGGGCCGAAGTCGGTCCTGGTCTCGGTGAGTCAGGAGGGATCGAGGGGGTGGCTCTCTCTCCTGGGGGTGGGTCAGGGAAGGTCGGGGGCTCTCGGAGGGGGTCCAGGCCGTGCCGTTGCCGTGGCAACTGCCCTCACCCACGATGGCGGCGCAGCGCTTGGCGTCACGCCGCCGCTTTGCGCATGCGCAGGACAGCTTTCACTTCCGCCCGGCCCCGACAGCCCCGGAAGCGGCGGCGGGGGCGGGGGTTTCCGCTTCCGGGTGGTGGCGGCGGGGGGGCGGCGGGGCCGGGCTCGCTCGGAGCGCGGAGGGGCCGCTGCAGGTACGGACCGACCCCCCCGTGACACCCCCCGCGGGATCCTCTGGCACTCTCGGGGCCACTCTGACCCCGCCCGGCACCGGGGGGTCGTTCCCGCCGGGGATGGGAGTAAGGGAACGGGCTAGGGGTGGGAGGGGGATGGGGAGGGATTGGGGGGAGGTCCTTAACGAGAGAGGCGGCCCCGATCCCCGGTGTGGCCCCTCCCGGCGTGACCCTCCCCAGGCCTTTCCCCGGTTGTGACCCCTCCCCGGGACACCGCCGCTGGGACCCCCCGGTAACTGCCCCCTGCTTTCCCTGGGATCTCCCCGGTGTGACCCACCCCGCCTGCCCTCCCCCTCCCCGGTCACCCCC
The DNA here is from genome assembly GCF_009819885.2 of Catharus ustulatus. NCBI lineage: Eukaryota > Metazoa > Chordata > Aves > Passeriformes > Turdidae > Catharus > Catharus ustulatus. The sequence goes on along the minus strand of NC_046251.1, from coordinate 3,529,893 downwards.
GGTGTGAACCCCCTGTGTCACCCCCACAACCACCGCAGTTACAGACTCCCCCGGGGTCCCCCAGAATCGTCCCCACCTCTCTCTGCCCTGGGATCCCACCCAGAGTCACCCAGCCCCGAGATCCGCATTTTCCCCCTTCCCCATGGACACCTTCTGTTCCAGGAATCTCCCCCCAGTGCCATCCTGTCCTGGGACACCCCCCCACGTTACTCGCGGTGTCGCTGTTTGTCCCCTACCCCCACCCCGAGGTCCTTCCCTTTGGGCCCCCCTTTGATCCCCCCACCCCTTTTCCTGCTGTTTCCCCCCAGGTGGATCCCCCTGGATTCAGCTCTGTCCCCGCAGATCCAGCGCCCGCCCAGCTCGGGGGGTCCCAGCTTTGGGGGGGGGCCCGGCCCTGTGTCCCCCCCCTTCCTGCCCCAGTGGCCCCCCTGGCAGAAGGAAGAAGAGGAGGAGGAGGAGAAGAAGGAGGAGAAGGAGGAGGAGGAATGGCGGCGCCGTGGCGGGTACTGGAGCCCGCCCAAAAATCCATAAAAATTTACTGATCCCACCTTTTCTTACCCCAAACGAGCTTTACCTGGGCGAGAAGTAAGGCTAAAGGCTCCCACAGCATGGCTCAGGTAATGAGCCCCCACCCCCTGCATCCTGACACCCCCAGGCCCAGGAATTTGGGGGAAGAACGGCCCCAAAAAATGGGAAAAGGGAAAGAAGAGGGGGAGAGAGCTGGAGCTTCCTTCCCTCTGTGCCACGGTGGGAGGTGCCTCCCCATCCCCCCACCCTGCTCCAGGGAGATATCCACAGATTATCCCTGTTTTCCCCAAGATTATCCTGATTTTCCCCAGAAATATCCTGAATTTTTCTCTTAGCCCTGAGGGCCTGTCAGGCCTCAAAAAAGGAGGCTCAGGATGTCCCTCCACACTTGGGGTTCTTCCCAGGCTTCCCAGGATTATCCCAAAATTTCCACAGGATTATCCCAAATTTTTCCCAGGATTATCCCAGTTTTCCCCAGGATTTCCCAAATTTCCCTGGTAGCATTTAGGGCCCCACTAAAGGCAGGTTGATAGTTCAGTAGGTGGTTTGGGGGTGTCTTTGCCACCCCCCACCTTCCCCTCCACACTTTTGGTTTTTTTACAGATTTATTTCTGAATTCTCTCAGTTTAGACTGGAATTCTCCCAGTTTTCCCTGGGATAATCCAAATTTTCCCCAGAATTATCTTGAAATTTCCTGTTATCCATTAGATTCTTTCTGGGCTGGAAGAAGGGGTTTCAGACCCCAAACACACCTTGGAGCAACCCCACAATTATCCCAGTTTTCCCTGGTATTCTCCCAAAATTTTCTCATATTTATCCTGAATTTTCCTTGAGATTATCCCAGTTTTCTCTAGGATCCCACAATTTTTCCTGGTAAGCATTAGGTCCTGTCAGGTCTCAAATAAGGGGTACAGCCCCCCAACCCCCCCTTCTCTGTGCCTCTTCCCAGAATTATTCAGGAATTAGCCCAAATTTCCCCCATAATTCCCCTTTTTTTTTCCTGGGATTATCACCTAATTTCCCATTAACCCTTAGGTCCCAACCAGCCTCAAAAAAGGGGGTTTATCCTCCTCTGTTCCCTGTTTTGGGTTCTTCCCATTTTACCCTGGGTTTATCCCACTTTTCCACAGGATTATCCAAAGTTGCTGCACAGTTCCCTTGAATTTTCCCATTTGACCTTAAATCCTCATTGTGCTGAAAGAAGAGGGTTCAACTCCCTCTGTTCCATGTCTGGGTCTTCCCAGAATTATTCTGGCATCATCCCAAAGTTTCCCCAGGATTATTCCAAACATCCCTCAGGATTATCTCAAACATCCCCCAGGATTATCCCAAACATCCCCCAGGATTATCCCAAACATCCCTCAAGATCATCCCAAAGTTTTCCCAGGATTATCTCAAACATCCCCCAGGATTATCCCAAACATCCCTCAAGATCATCCCAAAGTTTCCCCAGGATTATCCCCAATTTCCCTCCCAAACATCCCAAAGTTTTCCCAGGATTATCTCAAACATCCCCCAGGATTATCCCCAGTTTCCCTCCCAATGATCCCACAGTTTCCCCAGGATTATCTTGAACATCCCCCAGGATTATTCCAAACATCCCCCAGGATTATCCCAAACATCCCCCAGGATTATCCCCAGTTTCCCTCCCAATGATCCCACAGTTTCCCCAGGATTATCCCAAACATCCCCCAGGATTATCCCCAATTTCCCTCCCAGTGATCCCCCAGTTTCCCCAAGATTATCCCCAATTTCCCTCCCAGTGATCCCCCAGTTTCCCCAAGATTATCCCCAATTTCCCTCCCAATGATCCCCCAGTTTCCCCGGGATTATCCCAAACATCCCCCAGGATTATCCCCAGTTTCCCTCCCAGTGACCCCACGGTTCCCCAGATGATCCCACACTCCCATAGGGCCCAGAAGCAGGGGCTGCTGCCCCCCTCCCCCCTGGCTGGGGGCTCTGGGGCTGATCCCGGGGGTCCCTCCCTGTTCCAGGCGAGTCTCCTGGCCTGCGAGGGGCTCTCGGGCGTCTGCCTCGTCCCCACCGTCGCCAGCAAGAAGATGATGCCCAAATCCGGCGGGAAACAGGAGGGGAGCCGGGACAGGGGCTCCAGCCCCGACCTCCTGGTACGGACTGGGAGCCCTGCCTGGGCTCTGCACCTTCCCCTGGGGGATCCCGCCTTGCCCTGGGGGGGTTGGCCCTTCAATCGGGCTTTTCTCACCTTTCATTTGGGGGTTTCCTGCTTTAATTTGGAGTTTTCCACCTTTAATTTGGGTATTTGTGTATTTGATTTGGGGGTTGCCACCTTTAATTTGCTTTTTCTACCTTTAAGTTATTTTTTTTCCTGGTTTAATTTGGGCTATTCTGTTCCAAATTTGGCATTTTCCACCTTAAACTGGCCTCTTCCTCCTCGAATCTGAATTTTTTTCTTCTTGAATTTGAGTTTTTCTCACCTTATTCATCAATTTCTATATTTTATTTGATCTTTTCCACTTCTAATTTGGCTTTTTCCTCCTTTAGTTTGATTTTCCCACTTCTCATTTGACCTTTTCCTGCTTTAATTGAGTTTTCATCCTTTCATTTCCCATTTCCGGCCCTTATTTCGTTTTTCTTCCTTCACTCGCCCTTTCCTTTCTTTTATTGGACTTTTCCTCCTTCATTTGGATTTTTCCTCCTTTATTTGGTCTTTTCCTGTTCTAATTCCATTGTTTCCTTTTCAATTCCGTTATCCGCCATCCTCTCTATTTCCTGCTCATTCTGAACCCCCCCCCAATGCCCCCACCCCAATTCCTGCTCACCCAATCCCCCAATCCCTTCCCCCGTCTCCCAATTCTTGCCTCCCAAACCCCTCCCTGACAATTCCTGCCCCCTAATCCCCCCTCCCCAATTCCTGCCCCTCAATCCCCCCTTTCCAAACTCCTCCCCAATTCCTGCCCCCCAATCCCTCCTCCCCAATTCCTGCCCCTCAATCCCCCCTTTCCAAACTCCTCCCCAATTCCTGCCCCCCAATCCCTCCTCCCCAATTCCTGCCCCTCAATCCCCCCTTTCCAAACCCCTCCCTGCCAATTCCTGCCCCCCAGTCCCTCCGCCAGGACCCCGACAAGCCCCGTGCCCGCAAGGACGACGATGCTCCTGAGGCCTCCAACCCCAAGAAATCCATGAAAAAGGCAGGTCCCCTCCCCCAGCGGGAGGTCCCCCCTCGATTTTGGGGTCTGGGGGGGTCGGGGGCCGTCTTGGGGGCCGCTGACACCCCCTCGCCCCCCCGGCAGCGCCGCAAGCGGGTTCCCAGCGCCGAGGGACCCCCGAGCTCCTCCCGCCGAGGATCCCAGGTTTGCCGCCGCGCCGCACGAGGAGGAGGAGGAGGAAGACAATCTCCCAAACTCCGGCAGGCGCAGGACGGCCGGGGGGGGGGATTTGGGGGGGCTGCTGGGGGTCTCCCCGGCTCTGAACCCCTAAATTCCCCCCATTGCAGATGGTGGTGATTGAGCAAAACGGCTCCTTCCAGCTCAAGAACTTCATCTGCGACCACTGTTTCGGCGCCTTCCGGAGCAGTTACCACCTCAAACGGCACATCCTCATCCACACCGGTAGTGAGCCCTCCTTAATGAGCCCTCCTTAATGAGCCCTCGTTAATGAGCAGCTCCCCCACCCCTGCGCTCATTCCCGCCCCTCTCCCGGCGCTAATTCCCGCCCGGAATTGCAGGGGAGAAGCCGTTCGAGTGCGACATGTGCGACATGCGCTTCATCCAGAAGTACCACCTGGAACGGCACAAGCGGGTGCACAGCGGGGAGAAGCCCTACCAGTGCGAGCGCTGCATGCAGGTATTCCCGAGGGAATTCTCGTGGGAATGCCTGGGGCACCCTGGCACTCCCAGCACTGACCACCCCTGTCCCCGCAGAGCTTCTCCCGCACGGACCGGCTGCTCCGACACAAGCGCATGTGCCAAGGCTGCCAGACCAAGACCCCTCCCGACTCCCAGCTCCTGCTGTGAAAATCTGGGAATACCGGGAAGTTCAGGGGGTGCGGGAGGGGGGGTGTTTCCTCCTGCACCCCCCACATCACCATGCTCTGCCTCACCTGGATTTCTCACCCCCTCTAAGGATGGGGAAGAACCCGAGCGCTGCCAGCGTGAAAAAACTTGGATCGTTCCCGCCCTCCGGCCTAAAAACTTGGATTATGATCCCAAAATCTTCATGGAATCTTCAAGTTCCCCCCATCCCCCCCATCGTTATACCCCTGAATCCACCCCTCCCCCTCTTAGGAAAGACTGGGAACCCCCAAACTGCCCGAAATCCCGGCGGATCCGGGATACCTGTGCACAGGTAGGAGGGTCCCGCTGGGAATAGCAGCATCAATCCCTCTCTTCTTTGGGAAAAGGAGGGAAACTGAAGATGTTGGGGGTGCTTCAGCTTGGGGGGGTGGGTGCACCCCCAGGTTGTTTTTTGGAAAATAGGAGAAAAAAAAAAAAGGAATTTGGGGACCCCCCCCTTGATCGGTGCATCCTGTGGGACACTCAGCAGCACTTCCCATTTCCTCTGGAACTCCTGCAGATTTCGGGGGGTTTCTCCTACGTCTGCGTGGTTTTGGGGTGCTGCCTATGTCCCCCCACGCTGGGAGGTCTGTGCCCTGGGTAGGGGGAGCAGGGGGGTGAGGGCACCCCCAGTTTCCTGGAAAGCCCTGTTTCAAGGGAAAGGAAAACGCCTGCTTCAGGGGCAAGGTGGGGGGGACGACAGGAGCAGCCACAAGCCCCCAAAAACGACAAGGGGGTCTCTGCTAACCCCCCTCCCTCCCGTTTTGGGGGTCACCCCATCACAGACTGCTCCAAGGAGCAAGAGACATGTGCCCGTTTTTGTGCCCTGAGCCCCCTTTCTTAGTTTGGGTGGGGGGCCCAAATTTTGGGGACCTCCCCCAGTGACACTTCAAGGACTTTGGCTCTGCTGAGCCCATTCCCCCAAATTTGTGGGGCCCCAGAGGGGAAGTTTGGGGGCTCCAGCAGAGGTTGGGGTGCTGGGGGGAGGAGGTTTGGGCGATTCGGGGGGGGGGTGGGGGGGGGGTTGGGGCATTCCAGGGCCCCCGACCTGCGAGGGTTCCCAGCCCCCTCACACCCCCCCAGGCTTCATTTTTGGGGTATTTTGTTGGGATTTAGGGTTTAATACAGTTATTTTGCTATGGGGAGGGGAGGGCAGTGGGGTGCAGCCCTGGGGGGGTGGGGGGGTCACTTTTAAACTGTAGTTTTTTCTAAAGATCCCCAAATTTTGTGTCCCCTCTTCCCGCTGTGTCCCCCCAGTGCCCCCCCACCCACCCCACCACTGTGTGTCCTCCCCCCTTCCTTTAGGGCTTATTTAAATAAAAATTTGGGTTTTTGCTTTTTTTAACCCCAAATTTGGGTCCTTTGGGGGAGTCAGGGGGACCCCAGAAGCCATTTATGCCACACTGGGAGTATGGGGGCTTTTAAATTGCAGAGAGGCCCAGAGGTGCCCCTGCTTTATTGCTGGGGATCCCTACCCAGGTGCCCCCCTTATTCTGGAGTCTCCCTAATTGGGGAGGGGTCCCCAAGTACCCCCCTTATCCCTGGAGGGCTCCTTATGACCCCAGGTGCCCCCTCACCTCGGGGAGGGTCCCAAGGTTTCCCTCCCCCCCATCTCAAATTCACGACCTCCCAAAATTTCCATAACTTTATTTTGCAAAAATAGAAAAGTCCCCTGTCCTCCCCCCAGCACGGGAGGGGGCGGGTGGGCTGTAAACATGGCAGGGGGGGCCCCCCAAAAAGGGGGGAGATAGCGGGGGAGGGGGGCAGCAGCGGGGGGGACTCCCGTTCTGGGGGGGGGGCCCGATGTAAACGCAGAGGAATAAATAGGGGTGAAAGTGCAGAGGGGGCATCCCTCTGTGTAGTGTAACAGGCTCCCCCTGAGGGCTCTGCACCCCCAAGTTCGAGGGGTGAGTGGAGGGGGGGCCAGTAAGGCCAGACCCCATCATCCAGCCAGGCTGGGAGTAACAGAGATTTGTCAGGGCAGTTGGGTCTGGGGGGACCCCCAGGATTTTGGGGTCACCCTATGGCTTCAGCCCCCACCCCAGAATGGGGGGGGTTGTGGGGGTCACCTTGTGTCCCCCATCTTTGGTCTCGGTAGTGTTTGGGGGGGGTGCACTGGGGGAGGGCAGTTTAGGGGTGTCCCTCCCCACCCCTACAGCATCAAACAACAACACCCACAAGCAGCCCCCCCCAGTATAAACGGGGTCCCCCCAGATTGGAGGAACAGGATGTCCTGGGGGGTGAATGGGGGTGTGTCCACCCCCCAATCCACCCAGTGTCCAATAAATAAACCGTGGGAGGGGCACCCCAGGAGTGTCAGGCATCAATTTGGGGGGGAGGGGCTGGGCCCCCCAACTCCTCCCCCTCATGTCCCCCCAGTACAAGGAGGGGTGGCAGCGGGGTCTGAGAGGGCTTTGGCATGAAGCTGAGGTTTGGGGGGCACACCCAGACCCCTCCAGCTTAAGGCAATAGCTTTGCTCTGTCAATCTCTGCCCCCTTCCCCAAATTTGGGGCAGGGGGGCACTTTGGGGAGCTCCCCCTCCCCGGAGTAAAAGAGGGGGGCCCTGGAAGGCAGCTCTGAATGTCCCACCCCATTTGGGAGGGGCTTTGGAAATCCCCCCCGCTCTGGGGGGGCTATGGGGATTTGGGGGGTCCAGGGGGACTGTCCTGGGCAGCAGGGGGGTCTGGGGGTGGGCCATCACCCCCCACCTCGGTGAAGATTTCGGGGTTCTCCAGCATCTCCCGGATCAAGGGGGGCATCGGCCCCGGGATCTCCGTGCGCAGGGTGATGGCTCGTTCTGCCCCTGGGGGAACCAAAATGTCAACACTCCCTGAACTTGGGCCCCCTCAAGGCCTTGGCCCCTCATGAGAGCTGGAACCCCCTTCAAAAAATGAGCTTCAACGCCCCCTCAAATTTCAACACCTCCCAAAACCCTAAACCCCCAAAACCTTGGACTCCTCCAAGACCTTAAACACCCCCAAAATGAGCTTCAATTGCTCCAAAACCTTGACACCCCTCCAAGAGATTGAATCTCCTCCAGAGGCCTTGAATCCCACCCAAAAATGAGCTTCAATACCCTCCCAAATTTCAACAGTCCCCAACTTTCAAAACCCCACAAAAGCTTCAACACCTTCAAAACTTTGAACCTCCCCCGATACCTTGACCACCACCAAAATGAGCTTCAACTCCCACCTCAAAACCTTGAAACACCCCCAGGACCTTCAACTGCCCCTCCCCCAGAGCTCCAACTCCCCTGGTGCTAGGGGCAGGTTTGGGGGTGTCCTGATGGGTTTTGGGGTCCTGGAGGAGTCCTGGGAGGGCTTGGGGGTCACCCCCTTTGGTTCAGGAAGATCACTGTGGCTAGGGGGTTTTGGAGTGAATCCTAAGGGGGTTTGGGGGTCCTGGCAGGGTTGCTCACCCTTGGTGCTGATGCCACGCAGGTCTGTGATTTTCAGCAGCATTTGGGGGAAACGCTGCGGCTGCCGCGGGCGCCGGCGCCGGGCATAGACCCGGAGAGCCTCGAGCAGCGGCTCCTGCAGCCGCTCCACGTGCCGGGGCTGCTCCAGCTCCATCCGGTCTGGGCAGAGAGAGAGACACCACCTGGATAGACACTGTCCCCATGTCCCCTGTCCCTGTGTCCCCATGTCCCCACATGCCCATCTTCTGCCCTGGAGATCCCCACGTCCCCCCAACATCCCCTCGCGTCCCCACCTCCGCACTCGAACGGTCCCAGCTCAATCCCTTGTCCCCCACATCCCCCTGATGTCCCCCATGTCCCCACCCCCACAGATGAGGCAGATGGCACTGAGCAGGCCGGTCTCGGTGTCATCGAGCTGCAGTGGCAGGAGCTGCCCCGCGAAGGCGAACACCAGGTCAGTGAGGGGCCCAAATCCTGCGTTGTGCATCTGGGTCCGGGTCAGCGTCAGCCCATCCGAGAACGTCATCGTGTCCTGCTCGGGTGTGTAGCGGGTGCAGATCCGCAGCATCTGCAGGACAGGGACCCCAGAATCACCAAGGGACAACAGAATCCACAGAGGGACACCAAAAATCCACCCAGGCTCAGCCCATCCCATCACTGTGTCCTGCTCTGGAATGTGGTAGGTGCAGATCCACAGCATCTACAGGACAGGGACCCCAAAATCCACCCAGGATCTGCCCATCCTGGAGCATTCTCATGTCCTGTTCCTGCTCTGCCACAGGACAGACACAGCACTGGGGGGAGTTGGGGTGAGGGACACCCCAAAATTACTGAAAATCAGTAAGAGCACCGATGGTACCCCGAAGTTTTCCCACCAAGGGATCCCCAAACCCATCCCAGGGAAGGTCAGGACCACCGTGGGCCACCCCTTCAAGGAGCTCCCAACCCCCCCAAGGAGTCCCCAGACATCCTGAGGAGCCCCCAGCCCCCGGGGATGCCCAGCCCTCACCAGGATGTCGAGGCAGGCAGCCTTGAGGAGGGTGATCTGGTCAGCCATGCTGAGCCCTGTGAAGCCTGGGAGCCTCTTTGCAAACTCCACGATCTTGATGATGCACTTGGTGGCCAATTCACTGAACTTGTCCCACAGCCCCAGGTCCAGCTGCACCCGGTGGTCAGCACTCGAGTTCTGGGGGCACAGGGGGGTCCCAGCTCTGTTAGGGGGGTCGTTCAGGAGCCCCTGGGACCCCCTGGAACCTCTGGGACTCCAACTTCAGCACCCTGAACAGGTCCAGCTGCACCCAGTGGTCAGCACTCGAGTTTTGGGGGCATAGGCTCAGTTATGGGGGGTCAGGACCTGCTGGGATCCCCTGGAACCTGCTGGGACCCCCTCCTCAGTGACCCCCAGCCCCTGAACTCAACCCCAGCCCCAGGTCCCCCACCCCTTACTCAGTACTTGAGTTTTCAGGGGTCAGAGACCCTGCTTTGGACTCCAGGTTTGGGGTTGCTCCCATAAGCAACTCCCCAAATATCCCCCACAACCCCCAGTGCTCAGTCCCAGTGCACCCCTCCCCCGTGTCCCACAGCCCCCCCAGTGCTCAGCACTCGTGTTTTGGAAGGGTCAGGAGGGAACAGGGACCCAACTGTAGGTCTGAGGGTTAGGGTCCCCCCAGAGGGACCCCAAAAACCCCCTGGAGAACAGAAAGCTGGTGCCCCACTCCCCCTGAACACACACCCCAGCCCCAGCTGCCCCCAGTGCTCATGTCTGGGGGGCTCACGAGGGAGCAGTGACCCTGCCCCAGCTCTGAGGGTTGTGGGGAGGGTTGGGGTCCCCCCTCGATGCCCCCAGACCCCCAGCCCTACTCACCGTGGTGTACTTGCCCAGCTGGCCCAGCGAGGGGAAGGTCTCCTGGTGGGCTCTGCTCACCCTCCGCACCAGCTCGGCCAGCTCAGGGCTCAGCTCATCCCCCGCCAAGTCCTCCTTCACCTCCTTCTTCCTCTTGCTCCGGTCGTTCTGCACGGCTGGGGAGATGGGATTTGGGGGTTAGGGGCATTGCTGTGCCCCCTCAGATCCCTCCCAGGTGGGGCTTCCCCACCCCCAAAAAAATCCCCCCATGGGACAGGAACATCCTCACCATGAGCATCCCCAGGACCCGTCAGTGAAGCTTTGGGGGGGTCTCAATTTTAGAGGACCCCCCTGCAGGACCAAGGAGGGAACCCTCACACCCAGCAGTACCCTCTAGAGCCCCAAACGCTTCCCAAATCCCTCACAGGAACAGGAACATTCCAGGCCCACTGGGACACCACCAGGCCCTTCAGTGATGTTTTGGGGGGGTCCCCAAATTCGGGGGGACCCCAGCCCAGACCCCCTCGCACCTTCCTTGGACATTCCGACCTGGAAGCACTTCTGGAGGCGGCAGAACTGGCACCGGTTCCGGGTGACCTTGTCAATCTGGCAGTTCCTCTCCCGGTGACATGTGTACACCATGTTCTTCTGGATGCTGCGCCGGAAAAACCCCTGTAGTGTGGAAATGGGAGGTCGGAGGGGGGCCAGAGCACCCCCAAACTGGGGGCACCAGTATCACATCCCCAGGGATCCCAGTAAGGCTCCCCAGTGCTCGGGGTGGAGCTCCCCAGTGCTCCTCAGTATCCCAGGGTGGTGGGGCACAGGCTTGGAAGGCTCCCTTTTCCCGGGGGGGGTTCCCATTGTCCCTGAGGGGTCCCCAGTGCCTGGGAAGGGATCCCCATCCCCAGGGGTGGTCCCACTCACCCCACTGATGTCCCGATGTCCCCAGGTGCCCCCATTACAGCTCCCCAGTGCTTGGTGGATTCCCTCTCCCCCAGGGGGTCCCCATTCCTCAAATGGGTCCCCACTGGCTTGGGGGGGGTTCCCCCTTTTCTTGGGGCAGGTCCCCAGTGCCCACAGGAACCCCCAGGGCCTCCTCCAAGTTCCAGGTCCCTGCTTTCCCCACTCCCATCACAGGGTCCCCACCCTCCCCCAGGGTTTCCACTGTCTCGGGGGGGGTCCCCACTGTCCCCCTGGCTCCGGGGGGGGTCCCCACTGTCCCCCTGGCCCCGGGGGGGTCCCCACTGTCCCCCTGGCCCAAGGGGGGTCCCCACTGTCCCCAGGCACCTTGCAGCCCTCGCAGGAGCTCACTCCGTAGTGGTACCCAGAGCTGCGGTCGCTGCACACGAAGCAAGGCTTGTGCACGCGGGGCGGGGGCGGTGGCGAGGGCGCGCCCGTGTCCCCCAAAACCCGCCCAGGGGAGGGCTCCAGGGCTGGGGGAGCAAAAGATGGGGGAAGTTAAACAGCTCCTCTCAAGCCCTCTCCAAAGGGCCCCCACCCGCATCGGGAGGAGGGGAAAACTAAAGCATAGGGAGGGTGTGATTTTGGGGGTCTTGCTGTCACCTCCCCGGCCCTAAAACCTGAGCTGCAAACCCCCAAAATCGGGGGCTGGGGGGGGGGGCTGGAATCCGGAGATGCCACCAGAGGTGGGGACATATCAGTGTGCCCCCTCTCCCCCTGACCTCCTCCCCAAACCCCAAAACCTGGAGTGGGAATGTCCCCAGCTTCCCCAATGCCCAAAATTCTGGAGAAGGGTCCCGAGGTCCCTCAGATCCCCTCCCGAACAGTGCCGGAGGGGGTGGCACGGGGGGGAGGGAGGAGCCCCCCAGCGCTCAGCCCAGGCGGCACTGGAGGAGGAGGAGCAGCTGGTTTCACATTTTTTTTTGGGTGGGTTTTGTGTGTTTTGCTAAAAAAAAAACCAAAATTGCTGAAATTGAGGAAATTCCGGCCTCGAGCGTCGCGTTTGTAACCGCGGGGGAGACGGAGAGCGGGGGAGACCCTGCACCCAAAAATAACCCGGGGGGGCGGGCGAGGGCCCCCATCCTAAAAACGGGGCCGAAATTGGGGACCCCACTCCGCCCCCCCGCACGGGGACCCATCCGTCCATACCCCAGGTTGGACACCCCATCAACACCGAGGATTCCCCGCGGAGGGTTGGGGAGGTGTTGGGGGCTCATTTAGGAGGTGCGGGCATTTTTGGGGGACCCCACCGTGCGTGTTTTCTCATAAGGTTTGATTTTTGAAGAGGGAAGAACCCAAATTAAAGCACCCACCCCCCAAAACACAGCACCCCAAAACCGTCGTGGGGGGGGCACGACGCTGTGGGTCCCCATAATTTTTTGGGGTACTCCTCGCTCCCAGGCGGTGCCCCCTCACGCCTTAAATTCAGGGGGACGGGGGAAAGTTCCTCCACCCAGGGTGGAATTTGGGACGGGGGTTCCCCTCCCAAAACTCGGGGGGTAACGCCCTCCTCGCCCTTGCTGGATCTGGGTGCCCCCACCACGCCGCCCCCGCGTTGGGAGGTTCGGGCGGCTGGGGCGGCCCTGCAGGGGTTAAAGTGCCACATTGGCAGCGCGGGGGGGACGGGGGGGGCGGGCGCGGCCCCGACTGGAACCAGTTGGGCCGAGGAACTGGGAGGGGGGGAGGACAAGGGAGGGGGCAGCGCACCACGGGTATAGGGGGAAGGGGAGATTTAGGGGGATTTGAGGGGATTCTCTCCCCTCCCAACCTGTTTGTGCCCAGATTTACACGCGGAGGGCTCCTGTGGGACCCCCAGGACCCCCCCGCCCCCGTGGGCCTGCCCCCAAAAACCGGGTGCCTCTTTCTACCCCCAAAGTGACTCCCCAAAAAAACAAGGTTCGGGGCCCCCGAGCCCCCCAAAACAGGGTCCAGGGCCCCCGACACCCCCAAAAGGGGTCATGTGTGGTACGTGCCTCTGTGCTCCTGTGTCCCTGACCCCCCAAAAACGGGTCCCTATTCCTGCCCCCAAAGGGCTTCGGGACACCGCGACCTCCCTCAAAAAACGGATCCCGGTCCCTCGAACCCCCAAAGGGGCTCCCCCATTGCGGTCCTCACATCCCGGTGTCCCCCGCAAAACGGGTCTGGGACCCTGCTCCCCCCCAACACCGAGCCCCCACAACTCCGGTCCCCATGGGAGAACACGGGGATGTCCCCCCGTTACCCACCTGCCCCCCACGCGCACACACTCCCCGGCCGTGCCCTCGCGTCATTCCCGCACACGCCCAGGTCGCTCCAGCACCCACGCGCGTCACTCCCCCACCCCCCGCGTCACCCCCGCGAGGCCACCCCGGCCCCCCCCGGGTCACGCAGACCCCCCGTTCAGGCGTGTTTACACACTCGGACACGCTCCCCACCCCAGCCCCCGGCACACCCACGCACCCACTCGCGGCACGGAGCCGCCCCCACGCCCGCACGGCGCCGCCCGCTCCCGCACAGTGGCGCTCGCTCACACTCGTTTGCACACTCGGGTGCACTCTCGGAGACCCCTCCCCACGAACCCGAACCCCCCACGGACCCGAACCCCCCACGGACCCGAACCCCCCACGGACCCTCTCAGCCGCCCACGGGCCCTCCCGCGCAGTCAGCCCCGCGGTGCCACACGCAGCTCACGCTCATTTGCACACTCATTTGCACACTCACTTGCACACCCACAGGGGCTCCCCGGCTCCCCCCACACCCACTCATGACACGAACACCCCCCACGCACCCACGGCGCACTCGCGCTCGCTCTCACACTCATTTGCGCACTCATTCACACCTGGACGCGCCTTCCCGCCCCCCCTCAGCCCCACACCCACTCGCGAACATTCCCGATCCCCCTGGTACTCCCGGCCCCCCTCGCCCCCCGACCCCGCCATGGTACCTCTGCGGGCGGGGCCCCCGCAGCCGGCGGGCACCGGGACCCTGCGCAGCGCGCAGCCCCCGCGGTTCGTCACGTCGTGCAGCCGCCGCGGCGCCGCCGCCGCCTCCATGCAGCCGAACATGGCGGCCCCGGGCCCCCCCCGGGCCCCTCGCCCCGCCGCGATCGGTCGCGATCGGCCCCCGTCGCGATGGGCCCCGAGCGGCCCCGGAGGGTGCGGCTGCGGGGGCGGGGCCTGGGGGCGGGGCCTGCGCGGGGGGCGGGGCTTCGGTGCGAAGAGATGCGCGGGAGGGGGAATTGGGCGGGGCTTGGAGGGGAGGGGTAATTTGGAATGTGGGGGCGGAGACAGGGGCGGGGCTTGGGGCTGGGCTCGCCTCAGGGTAGGGCGGGGTCTGACCGGGAGGGGCTTGCAGGGGGCGGGACCTTGCGTGGCAATAGCCCCATAGCAATGGGGCGTGGTCTCGTGGGCGGGCGGAAGGGGGCGGGGCTGGGCTGAATTTGAATGAGGCGTGGTCTGAGCAGAGGGCGGGAATCGTGGGCGGGGCTGAATGTGGAATGAGCGGGGATTTGAGAAGTGGGCGGGGCCTAGGGCCGCGTACACACGTGTCACGTGTGTGTCCCCCTTCCCTGGAGGGGACACCCAGACCCCGCCCCTGTGGCCTCCAGCACCTCCCTGTCCTCCCAGTCCCCACGTTACGCCCTCCTCAGTCCCTCCCAATTCCACCCCGTGCACTCCCAGTCCTCATGTCACCCGTCTCCCCAGTCCTCCCAGTCCTCCCAGTTCTTCCAGTCCTTTCAAGCTCTCCTGTCACCTCCCCAGCCCTTCCCAGTCTCCCTGTCACTCCTCAATTCCTCCCAGTCCTGCCAGTTCTCACAGTCCCCCGCGTCATCTCAATCCTTCCCAGTCCCTTCCAATCCCCTTGTCACTCCTCCAGTGTGTGTGTACTGTGCACGGGTGCGTGTGAGCATATCCAGGTGTACAGGCGAGTGTGTGCGCGCAGGTGTGTCTGGGTGTGCCTGGGCGTCTCCGGGTGTGCGAGGGCTGTGCCGGCACCGTCTGCCCGACTGCATTCCTGGGGCTCTGCATAAGTAACACAGCCGTACAAGGGACCATTGCACGAGTCACACACCTTTACACAGGGTGATCATGTGTCACTGCACGTGTCACACACCTTTACACAGCCTCCAGCCTGCACACGCATGTCTGGGCAGGGGGACACGTGTGCGGGGTGTGTCCCTGCATGTCACACAGCCACGCATGCGTCCCCATGCCCTGACACGCGTGTAAACACCCCCCTTCTTTCCCCGCACGCTTGAGTTTTCCCCGGGCCGGGAAAGGGAAGGGGCTGGAGTGGGGGAGGGGCGGGAATGGGCTCATGGAAAAAGTTTTGGGTGGAAATTCCTCTGCCGGCCCCTCCCCCGCGACGGCTCAATGGCCCCTTTGTGCGGCCCCGGCCCCGCCCCCGCCACGCTGGGAGCCCCCCGTGTGTCTCCCCCAGTCCCTGTGTCCCCCCGTGTATCCCCCGTATGTCTCCCCATGTCCTCATAATTTCCTGTGAGCCCAAATCGTGTCCCTACCACGTCTCTCCATGTCCCCAACCTGTGTCCCCTCCACTAGCATCCCCCCGCAATGCCCGTGCCCTCCAAGTCCCCATAACCCTGAGTCCACCCCAATCACGTCTCCCCTTGTCTTTCGTGTCCCCTGTGACCCCCATAACCCGGTGACCCCAATGTCCCCCGTGTCTCCCCATGACCTCACGGCCCCCGTGTCCCTTATGCTGCCCCATGTCCCCATAACTCCTTCCCCTCCCCAGTCGCGTCCCCCCAGTGTCCTCTGTCCCCCATGTCCCCGGTGTCCCCATGTCCCCGTGTCCCACACCCACGAGTGCCGCCACGTGCCCCCCCCCCCCGCTCCCCCCGCTCAGACGCTTTGGCCGGTAAATCCCCGGGGGGGACGGGGGGGGGGCAGCCGTGGGGTGCGGGGTGGGGGGGGACGCCTCGGCCATGGGGCTGGGCTGGCCGCGACCCCGGTCCCGGCGGCGCGGGGGAACCTCCCCGCGCTGTCACCCCCCCTGTCACCTCCCCGCGTGCTGCGCCCCCGCCTTCTGCTCCCCGCCCTGCCCCTTGTGCTTACCCCCCACCTGCTGTCCCCAGTGCCACCCCCCACCCTGCCCCCCGCCCTGCTGCGCCCCATCCTGCTGCGCCCTGCCCTGTCACCCCTCCTGCCACCCCGCCTGGTGCCCCCCACCCCCCTGTCCCCAGTGTCACCCCCCACCGCCCTTTTCCCAGTGCTACCCCCTGCCCTGCTGCCCCCAGTGTCCCCCTCCGCCCTGTCACCCCCCGTCCTGCTGTCCCCAGTATCACGCCCCATCCTGTCGCCCCCCCTGCTGCTCCCCCTTTTGCGCGCCCCCCGCCTGCCCCCAGTGTCACCCCGCGCCCTGTCCGTCCCCGTGTCACCCCCGCCCGTGTCCCCAGTGCCGCCCCTCCTCCCGATGCTGCCCCCCCCCGCGCCGTGCCCCCCTCCGGCCCCGCCTCAGTATCAAGTGAGGGGGGTCCGGCCCCCTCGGCGCCCCACCAGAGACCCCCGGAGCGCTGGTGAGTGAGGGGCGATCAGGGGGACCCCCCCTTTACGGACCAAAGGGGGGTTTCACGGGGGGGAACCGCGGTAATTGCACGGGAGCGTTCTGGGGGGCTGGGTCACCCCAGGGGGGTTCACGGAGGGGTTTTGCACAGTGGATTTGCTCGAGGGTCTTTGCACGGGTCTCTGAGGGCGGGGGTCCCCACAAACCCCCCACGGTATGTCTGGGCGTGCGGGGGGTTCTTTGGGGTGGGAATGCCGAAAACCCCCCATGGGGGTTCTCTGGGAGGTACTTGGGGGGTCTCCCAATGCCCGGTGGGTTGTCTGGGAGTCCCTTTGGGGGCTGTCTCCATAACTCCCCGTGCTGTCCCTGGGGGTCTCTGGGGACACCTGGGGGGGAGGCGTCCGTGTGGGGGTGTGTGTCACGTGACACGGGCAGCATGGCGGCGCCCATGGGGACCGGAAGCGGAAGTGGCTCCACGGAGGCGCCGCGGGGCAGCTGTGACGCTGGTGGGGACCGGGGGCATGGGGTGTCCTGAGGGGCCCGGGGATTGTCAGAAGGGGTGGAGGGGCTTTGGAGGGTCTGAGAGGTGTCTGCGGCGTCCTATGGGGCAACTCTGGGGTCGCGGGGGAGGGCTGTGGGGAGTAGAGAGGGGCCGATGGAGAGTGGAGGGGGTATGTGGGGCTGTAGGGGGTATATGGGCGGCTTAAGGAGGATTTGGGGGGGCGAGGATCCTATGGGGGATGTGGGGGTTGTATGAGGACCCTGTGGGGAGTCTGTGGACGTCCTATATGGGGCCTGTGGAGGATCTGGAGCGTGTGTGGGGGATACTCTTGGGGAGTATGGGGGTCTGTGGGGGGTTGTGGGGAACTCTGCTGGGGCTTTGGGGTCTCTGGGTGTTCTGTGCGGCCTGGGTGAGGTCTGTGTGGGCTTGGGAGGGGTGCTGGGGGCCTGTGGAGTAGCTGTGGGGAACTCTGTGCCGAGTCTGCGATGCTGGGGGTCCCTATAACCTCCCGTAGTTTGTTTTAGGCGCTGGGAGTTCCTGTAGACTCCCCCATGGGTCCCTTTGGGGTGGGGGGTCCCTATAGAATCCATGGGCAGTCTGGGGGGTTTGGGCACCTCTGGGTGATCCCTCTGGACTCTCCCGGTTCCTCTGAGTGCTGATCCCCCTTTTTCCCTCCCCAGGCCCTCCTGAGCCCCCTCCCCACCATGTTCCTGCTGCCCTGCTCCGCACTCGCCCTCCTCCTCCTCATCTGCCTGGCTCTGGAGCCGCCCCCGCGCCACCCCTCACCATCCAACCCGGCCTTCCGCCTCTTCCAGCGGGAATTCCTGCTGGGATACCTCCCGGCTCTGGCTGCAGACTGGCTGCAGGGCCCGCTGCTGTTCCAGCTGCTGCAGAGACGTGGCTTCCTGCGCAGCCAGATCGCTGCCCTCTACTCCTGCGGCTTCGCCTCCAATGTCGCCTTCGGCCTTGTCTCCGGTGTTTTTGTGGATCGGCTTGGCCGGAAAAAGTCCTGTGTGTTGTCCTCGGTGCTGTGCTCCGTGTCCTGCCTGCTGCAGCTCTCCCAGGATTTCCTGGCGCTGGCAGCTGGCCGGGTCCTGGCAGGGCTCGGCACCTCCCTGCTCTTCTCCGCCTTCGAGTCCTGGTACATCCACGAGCACCTGGAGCGCCATGACTTCCCGGCCGAGTGGATTCCCAACACCTTCTCCCGCGTGGCCCTGTGGAACAGCGGCCTGGCCGTGGCAGCCGGCCTGGTAGCCGAGCTGCTGGCTGAGGGGCTGGCGCTGGGTGCTGTGGCCCCATTCCTGGTGGCCGTACCCTTCCTGGCAGTCTCGGGGATCTTTGCTGGGAAAAACTGGGATGAGAACTACGGGAAGAGCCGGCCCTGCAGTAAGGCTTGTGGGGAAGGCCTTCGGGGCCTTCTGTCCGACCCCCGGGCGCTGCTCCTGGGGCTGGTCCAGGCCCTCGTGGACAGCATCCTACTCATCTTCGCCTTCCTTTGGACACCTGTCCTGGAGCCACATGGGATCCCGCTGGGAATCGCCTTCTCAGGGTTCACAGCTGCCAGCGCCGCAGGCTCAGCCCTGTTCCGGCGTGGTGTCACCGGGAGGCTCCGGCTGCAGCCACTGCGGCTCCTGCCCGGCTCCATCCTGCTCCTGGCGCTGGCCCTTCTGGTCCTGGCACTGCCAATGCCGCTGCCTGCCACCGTTGACTTCCTTGCCGTGCTGCTGCTGCAGCTCTCCTGCGGGATTTATTTCCCGACCATGGCGTTCCTGCGGCGCCGGCTGGAGCGCGGAGGGGACAGGGCGGGAGGAGTGCGGTGGCTGCGGCTGCCCTTCAGCCTGGGGGTGTCACTGGTGCTGCCAGCACTGCCCTGGGACCCTGCGGGGATAGGGCGAGTGTTCGGGGCTGCGGCCCTGGCGGCGCTGGTGGCACTGGGGGCAGCCGGGGGGATCCTGGGCACCACCCAGGGGGACGAGGGGCTGAGGGTGGGGGATGAGGGGCTGCTCGAGGGGGACACCGTGGAGTGACAAGTACACCGGGACAGGGACGCTGGGTCAGCTCAGCAGGGACACCTGGGTGTGAGGGGGATACTGGGACGGTTTGAGGGGACACCAGGATGTGACAGGAAGCCTGGGGTGTGACGGGGACATGGACACTGGGCTCTAATGGGGACAGAGACACGGGAAGAGCACGTGGGGTCGCCAGACAGTGATGGGGTCACAATATCACCCCCATGCTGAGCTGTGAGTGACAGAAACACTGAGACACCCCGTGGTGGGTCACACCCTGTGTGGTGGGTCACAGTGTCACCCCACAATGGACTGTGGATGATTGGGACACCTCCTGAGGACACTGAACTGTGGTGGCTCACAGTGTCACCCCACAATGGACTGTGGATGATTGGGACACCTCCTGAGGACACTGAACTGTGGTGGCTCACAGTGTCACCCCACAATGGACTGTGGATGATTGGGACACCTCCTGAGGACACTGAACTGTGGTGGCTCACAGTGTCATCCCACAATGTGGGTGACAATAACACTGGGAGACCGTGATGATGACAAGGAACTGTGACAGGTCACAGTGTCACCCCTATGGCTGAGCTATGGATAACAGTGACACCGGGACACCCCACTGGTGACATTAAGCTGTGGCGGGTCACAGTATCACCCCCATAATGAAATGTCGGTGACAGCGACACTGCGACACCCTGACGGTGACACAGGAGCTCTGGGTGACAATATGGGGATGCCCCCAGGTGACACCCAAGTTGTGACAGGTCACACCCGAGCTGTTACAGGTCACAGTGCCACCTCCTACAAGGCACAGCAGAGGGGACATGGGGACATCAGGCCAGGTGTGGCCTGTGACTAACCCCGTGTGGTGTCATGGGGGTGAGGGTGTATTAATTAATTCATTTCTAATAAACCCACCCAATAGAGGTGTTTGTGAAGTCCTCCCATCCCCCAAACCCTGGTCTGGGGGACCACTGAAACCCCTTCAGGGCACCCCCAGTTCAAACCAGTGACTCCCAATCCAGCCACGTCCCCAGCATGACCCTGGCGCTGGTTTGACCCCAAGCTGAACCCCCTCAGTGCCACCAGTATCCTCCAATTCCCCCCAGTCCTTGCAGTAATCCTCCCATTCCCCATCATTTTCCCAGTTCCTGCCAGTTTCCCCAGTTGCCCCCATTCCCCCCAGTAACTCCCCAGTCCGCTCCAATTCCCCGTCCTCCAGGGGGCGCCCTTGAGCCTCTCGCCCCATGCCCGTAGCATCACGTGACCTTGAGGCGCACTCCCCGCTTTCCTCGGTAGGCTCCGCCTCTCTCCCCCCTTCGCGCTCCGATTGGCTGAGGGAGCCGTCAGTCCCGGCGCGGAGGGCAGCGATTGGCCCGCGGGATACAGTGGGCGGGCACAGGGAGACGGAAGCGAGCGGGACCCGGATGTGAGCGCGGCCCATGGAGGGGGCGGGACCCCCGGTAAGGGGGGCATTGGGGGCCCGGGGGGGCTCTGGGGAAGATTTGGAGGTCTGGGGGCGTCTGGGATAGATTGGGAAGGGCCCTGAGGACTCAGGGGGGGACGGGAAGATCCCGGTACGGGGAATACGGGAGGGATTTGGGGGTCCTGAGGGGAATTGGGGGGATTTGGGGAGGTCTGGGGGGTCCCATGGTGGGGGGAGCGGCCACCTTGCGGGGGGAATAGGGGGGCTTAGGGGGTTCTGGGGAAGGGGGACCCCCGGAATGGGAGGACCTTGGTATGGGGGGGATGTCAGGGTTGGGATTGGGGATCAGTTTTGGGCTGGCAGGTGTGACTTGGGTGTGTCAGATGTGGGTTTTTGGGGGGTCAGGTGAGTGTTGAGGGGAAGTTTTGGGGTAGCTCAGCTGTGATTTGGGTGTGTCAGGTATTGGTTTGGGAGGAAGGTTCTTGGACGTCTGCGGTGGGTTTTGGGGTTCAGGTGTGTTTTGGGGGTCCAGATGTGTTTGGAAGGCCCGATGGGTTTTGGGGGTTGCGTGTATTTTAAGGAGTCAGGTGTGTTTAGGGGGCTTGGGTGTATTTTGGAGCATCAGGTGTGTTTGAGAGTTCAGGTGTATTTTCGGGAGTCAGGTATGTTTAAGGTTTTCAGGTATGCTTTGGAGGATCGGGTGTGTTTAGAGGGAAGTTTTGTGGGTTCAGGTGTGTTTGGGGTGCCAGGTGTGTGTTTGGGGGTCAGTGTTGGGGGATCCCGGGTTTTGGGGGTTCACGTTTGATTCGGGTTTCGGGTGTGTCGGTTCCGGCCCCCCCTCCTTTCGGGGGTCCCACCGTTGCCTTCCCGCAGGAGCCCCCCCACCATGGATGACTTGAACCTGCACTTCAGGTTCCTGAACTGGCGCCGGCGGATCCGGGAGATCCGGGAGGTGCGGGAGGGCCGGGATCGGGATCGGGATCGGGACCGGGACCGGGACCGGGATCGGGATCGAGATCGGGATCGAGATCGGGACCGAGACCGGGATCGGGATCGGGATCGGGACCGGGATCGGGATCGGGGTCTGCGCTGCCAGGAACGCGCCCGGCACATCCTGGTGGATGGGGACACCCTCAGGTACCCCGGGGGGACCGGGGGCACTCGCCAAAGGGGACTGGGGGGCTCCGGGGGGGCACGGGGGTGGGAGGGGGCGGGGGGTACATGAAGGGGGTTGGGGGCACCCACAAAAAAGGGACTGAGGGGGGACCAAGGAGGGGGATGCACGCACGAGGGTGGGAGGGCGTGGGGGCGCCCACAGGGGTGGGAGGGGTCTGGAAGCACCCACAGATCTGGGGGGCGTCTGGGGGTACCCGGGGGGGGTTCGAGGGTGTCTCAGCCCCCCGCCCCCCGCAGCTACCGCGGCCCCTCGGGCGAGGTCGGCTGTTACGTGGCCCCGCGGCCGCTGACCCGCGACAGCAACTACTTCGAGGTGAGCCTGGGGGTTCGGGGGGGGCGGGCTGTCCCGGGGGGGCGTGCGGAGCCCTGACCCCCCCCCGTGCCCAGGTGTCCATCGTGGACAGCGGGGTCCGTGGCACCATCGCCGTGGGGCTGGTCCCGCACTGCCACAGCCTCGAGCACCCCCCGGGATGGGGGCCCGGCTCTGTCGCCTACCACGCTGATGATGGAAAGTGAGTGTCACGACAGCGGGGGGCGGGGTCGGGATGTCGCGATAGCGGGGAGGTGTTGGGATAATTGTGGGTGTTGGGATGTTAAGGAATTTCATGATGTTGGGAGATGTCGGGATGTTAGATGGTGAGGTGAGGGATGAGATGCTTTGGGATGTCGGGGTGTCGCGATGGCAGAGGGTTGTCAGGCTATTGAAGGGTTGGCACCTTGGGGGTGTCAGGATCCTGGGGGGAGCCATGGGGGCAGGAGGACTGGGAGGTGTTGGGGGGCACTGGGGCCTGTCGCGATATTTGGGGTCTGCTCCAGGTTTGGGGTCTCCCATTACTGACACCCTCCCCTCCCCTTCTGAATCCCCCCATTTTCGGGATCCCTCTGTTTTTGGCGTGCCCCAGGCTCTACAGTGGCCGAGCCAAGGGGCGCCAGTTCGGCTCCAAGTGCAGCTCTGGGGACCGGATCGGCTGCGGTGTCGAGAGGGGCTCATTCGGGGCCCCCCCTGCCCAGGTTTTCTTCACCAAGAACGGCCAGAGGGTGAGGGGACCCCCACCCTGCCCCAGAGCACCAAGGCATCCTCAAACCTCCCAGGACCCCCAAACGGGGGGTCCTTTTGCCCCTCCCCCAGCTATTCTTCACAAAGAATGAACAGAGAATGAGAGGACCCCCAAATCTTCTGAAACCCTGAAGCCTCCAGAACACCCCCCCCCACTTCCCAATTTGGTGTTTCCCTAAATCCCAGATGAGGGTGCTGGGGGTGTCCTTGTCCCTGAGCCGCCCTCACCCCCTGACTCTCTCAATTGCAGGTGGGGGGCCTGGGGGTGCCCC
Organism: Catharus ustulatus; assembly: GCF_009819885.2. NCBI lineage: Eukaryota > Metazoa > Chordata > Aves > Passeriformes > Turdidae > Catharus > Catharus ustulatus. Next base: position 3,507,162 of record NC_046251.1, on the reverse strand, counting down.
TGTCGCCCCCGGGGCTGTTCCCAGCCGTGGGGCTGCACTCGCTGGGGGAGGAGGTTCGGCTGCACCTGCCCCCGCCCGGGCCGTCCGAGGACGAGGGGGGGGCGATGCTGGTGGACAGCCTGGAGGAGGAGTGGGGGAGGCTCCATGACGTGCGACTCTGTGGTTCCGTGAGCACCCGGGAACCCGGGGGGGTTCGGCACGGTCAGGGGGCCTGGAGGGGGGAAAAGGGGGGCCTGGAGCCTCCTACAGGACTGGGAAATGGGGAGGGAGCTCAGAATGAGGGGGTGGGGGGTGGAGGGGGAGGTTGGACCCCCTCCCTGAGCTGGGAGGTCAGAAATGGAGGTTATGGAGTGAGGAAAATTGGGGTCTGGGAGTTTGGGTAAGGACATTTTTGGGGAGAGGACAAGAGGGGTCCCCAGTGCTGGGGTGGGGGGTGCAAAGGGGGCCGTGACACGGGGGCGGGGTAAAGCGGGTCACAGCAGTGACATCGGGAGTCTGGGGGTTCTTGGGTGCCCCCAAATCCCCTATGTGTGTCCCCCCAACCCTCTGTGATCCTCCCCTCAGCCCCTGTGACCCTCCACACCTTCCCAGGTGCTGTTATTAGGCGGGGAAGGGGATGAATTGCACGGATCTGGGGCTGCTCCGGGTTGGGGGTGCCCCTTTTCCCCGTGTGTGAGCCCTCCCCCCGCGCCCCCAGGTGCTGGAGTACGTGGGGAAGGGGAAGAGCATCGTGGATGTGGGGCTGGCCCAGGCCCGGCGGCCGCTCAGCCCCCGCAGCCACTACTTCGAGCTGGAGATCCTGGACCCGGGCGAGAAGTGCTACATCGCCCTGGGAGTGGCCAGGAAGGTGCGCGGGGGGCTCGGAATTGGGGTGAGGGGGAATGCGGTGGGTGGAGACACCTACAGAACTGGGGGGCAGGGAAATGGGGGGATGTGGGTCAAAAATGGGGATCTGGGTGTTACAGAGGGAGTAAAGGGGGGCTGGGAGGGGGCTCAGATTTGGGGTACGGGGCTGGGCTGAAAGGTCTGGAGGGGGGTGTCATAAATGAGAGTTTGGGGTGGAAAATTTAGGTACATTTGGGGGGTCTGGGCAGCCTACATTGTTCTCACCTCCCTCCCCTGTGCCCCACCCCAGGATTATCCCAAAAATCGTCACCCTGGCTGGAGCAGGGGCTCAGTGGCCTATCATGCGGGTGAGCCCCCCAAAAGTGGGGGGGTCCCCCAGAATGGGCGGGACCCCCCCCAAACGCGGGATCCCATTAGTGGGACCTCCTCCTGCTCTTTCTCCCCCTGAAAGCCCCTTTCCCATTCCCTCCCCCAATTTGGGTTGCACCCCTATAATGAGGGTCTGGGGGTCTCCCCCATGACCTCGGGAGTTCCCCTAAATTGAAGGGTCCCCATGACCCCTCCCTTCTCCCTTCCTCCATCTTTTTCTCCTTCATCCTCTTCCTTTCCCACCCCAGTTTCCTCCCTTTTTTTGGGGAGATCTGAGGGGTGGTTTCCAGCCCTGCAGGGGAGGAGGGGGGGTGTCCCCATGGCCTCTCCCTTTTCCCCCCTTTATCTCCTTTCTCCCTCTTTTTCCTTTCACTCCCTTCACCCTCTTCTTCCTTCCACCTTTCTCAGGCCTAGTTCTCTCCTTTTTTTGGGGTGCACCCCCATGAGAGGAGTCCCCCCCGAGTCGGGGGTCCCTCTGTACACTCCCTGTCCCCAGTTGTCCCCTTCTCCATTCCCCCTCCTTCTCTACCTTTAACCTCTTTCTCTGCCCATTTCTCCCCCTTTTTTTGGGGTGTACCCCCATGTTGTGTGTCTGGGGGTTCCCCACGAACTGGGGGGTCCCTCTAATTCGGGCTCTCCCCCCAGACGATGGAAAGCTGTTCCATGGCAGCGGGGTCGGGGATCCCTTCGGCCCCCGCTGCTACAAAGGTGACGTGATGGGCTGTGGGATCATGTTCCCTCGGGATTACGGCCGGGACAGCGAAGGTACTGCGGGGCTGCGGACCCCCGAAGGCTGGGCGGGCCCTGGGGGGGATCCCTCATCCTTTTCCCCGCCCCAGGTGACAGCGATGACTCCTCGGAGCCCCCCGAGGTGAAGGTGAAGGTGCGCAACGTGATGTACCTGGAGGAGGAGGAGGAGGAGGAAGAGGAAGAGGAGGAGGAAGAGGAGGATGGGGAGGACATGGAGCAGGAGCAGGAGGGCAGGAAGGTCGTGGTAAGGGTGGGGACACCCCGCCAAAAAAATCTGTGTCCTGAAATACCCTCCTGCCCCCAAAAAAAGCTCCTCCTAAAATTCTCCTTTGTCCCCTGTTGGGATCCTTTTGAATCAGTCTGGGGGCTCCAACACTCGGATTTTTTTGGGGTTGGGGTGTCCCACCCCACCTCATATTTTAGGATGACTCTCTGTTTGTCTATGATCCCCACACCTATTTTTGCCCTACTCCTGGACCCTCCATCATCCCAAAAATCCCCTGCAACCCCCACTGGGTTCTCTTTACAGTGACTCACCATGGGGTCAATCCCTTTGCCCCCATTTTTTTGGAGATTGGGGTCTCCCTGCCCTCCCCTCTTATTTTGGGGTGACCCTGCCATGTGTCCCTGACCCTCCTGTGTGGTTTTACCCCTTCAAAACCCCCCACTCACCCCAAACCCCCACCTTCACTCCCCTTTTGGCTTATCTTTCCTTGCCTTACTGCCCTCTTTACCCTGTTTTGTTTTGGGGGGGATGGGGTGTCCCCACCAGGGTGACCCCCCCGATTTGTGCTCCCCCCAGGTGTTCTTCACGCGGAACGGGACGGTCGTGGGGCGCAGGGAGGTTGGGGTCCCCCCCGGGGGGCTCTTCCCCACCGTGGGCATGCTCAGCACTGGTGAGAGGGTCAAGGTGGACCTGCACCCCCTGAGCGGATAAAGGGGGGCCCGCGTGGAGCCCCCCAACACCTGAAACCCTGCGGTGCTCCCGGACCCGCCCCGGGCTCTCCCAGTGCACTTTAGGGAGTTTCCACAGCAGTGGAGACCCCCCCAAGGTGGTTTTTAGGGGGTTCACTCCTGGCCCCCCCATGATTTTGCCCCTTGAGGGCTCTTTGGGAGGGGTTCCCCAAGTGAATCCCCCCACGGACCCCTCAAAAGTACCCCACTGTTGCCCCCCAAGGTGGTTTTTGGGGGTCTCAGCCATGGCCTCTACCATATTTTTGGGGGACCCATTCCTGCCCCACCCTCATGTTTGTGGGGACTCAATCCTGCCCCCACCCCTAAATCATCCCAGTGCCCCCCCCAGGTGGATTTGGGGGTCTCAGTCATGCCCCTTCCACCGTGGGTGACCCTTGTGCTCCCCCAGAGCCCCCCAAATCACTCCCCTTTTACCCCCTCCAGCCCCCCAACCCCTCCCACTCCACTGACCCCTTAGAGCCCCCCCCCAAATCACACCTGTGCCCCCCATCTCTTCCAGCGCTCCTCATTCTCGGTGGGGCTGCAGGGGGCAGAATTCGGGGTTCCCCCAATCATGAATGTAACCTGACCCTTCCCATTCCATGGGAGCCCCCAGAGTCCCCAGCTCTGTGGTGGGGGCGGGGCTGCTTTTGGGGTCCCCTTTGACGTTTGCACATGGGGGGGGTTCCCATGCCTCCCCCCTCCCAAATAAACCCATTTCTTACACCAAAATAAATGTGGATTTATTGGAGTTCCCCCAGGACCCCCAGAATTTCAGGGAGTGTCCCTGTGCCTCCTTTACTACCAGCCTCCCCTTCTTCATTTGAGGGGGCAGCTGGGGGTGTGCAGGAGGTTTTGGGGGTCTCCAAGGGGGGCTTGGAGAGTCTGGGGAGTGTCTGGGGGAATTTGGGGGTCCCCCAGTAGACTTTGGTGATGCAGATGGTGGGAAGGGCGATTCTGGGGGACCCCTTGTGCTCCCCCGAATTGGGGGTGTCTGGGAGGGTTTGGGGGATCCAGGGGTGGTTCTGGGGGAGTCTCGGGGGGGTTGGGGGTGTTCAGGACCTTGGTGATGACGGTGAGGGAGGTTGGTTACGTGTGTCCCCCCGTCCCCCCCTTGGCACAGGGGACTCCAGGGGGTTCTGGGCATCCCCAGGTGTTGTTGGAGCTCACAGGGGGCTCTGGGGGTCCCTCAATGTTCTGTTCCCAGCAGGACCCTGGTGAACACGGGGGGAGGCCCACTGCGTTCTGAGGGTGCCCCTGAGCCCCCCTGCCCTGGGGGGCTCTGGGAGTCCCCAGATGGTTTTTGGGGCCCCGAGGGGGTCCCTGGTGTCCCTCAGTGCCGCGTCCCCAGCAGGACTTTGGTGACGAAGGTGACGATGGCCCCCGCCGGCTGCTCGGGGTCCAGCTCCGCAAAGACGTGACACGCGTTGCCCCCCCCCGGGGCCCCTGCCTGCTTCGCCACGAACCCGAAAATCCTGGGGGGGCGGTGGGGGGGAAAGGGCCGAGGCCAGAGTCAGATCTGTGCCCCCTCCTGCCCGGGGGTCCCGTTCTGGGGGTTCTCCACGTACCTGGCTGTGCTCCCGTCGGGGTTCGCCCACCTGGGGGGGTTCAAGGGGTTGGACTCTGGGAGGGTTTGGATGGTTGGGGGTCCCCCCCTGTGTGCCCCCCTCTCACCTGCGGTCCTGCGGGTCGGTGCCACAGTGGGTGACGCTGCTCACGGGGTAGTGCCGGCGGAAAAAGAGTCTGGGGGCGGGGACGGGACAGGGTGAGGAGGGGTCTGGGGGGGACAGAGGGTGGGGGGGCAGGGCCGGGGTCGGGGGGGGCCGAGGGATTTAGGAGGGCAGGTCAGGGCTGGTTTAAGGCATCAGTGGTTTGGAGGATTAGGTGTTAAGTGGGGTTGGTGGTTCAGGGGCTGGGGGTTTTGGGGTGTTTGAGACGGTTTGGGGTGTCAGTGTTTGGGGTTGAGAGGTTTGGAGTGTCGGTGGGTTTGGGGGTTCGGTAGTTTGGGGGGATCTCGGTTTGAACGAGTCTGGGTTGGGAAGGTTGGGAGGTTTGAGGAGGGTCGGGGGGTTGGGGTCTTTGTGGGATTAGAGGGATCTGGGGTTGGGGGGTTTGAGGAGGGTCGGGAGGTTGGGGTCATTAGAGGGATCTGGGGTTGGGGGGCTCGTTGGCTCAGGGGTTTGAGGGTCCCTCACTTGCGCTGCCGGTCCGTCAGGGTGATCCCCTGCGCCGACACCTTGAAGTGCACGGGGCTGGGCGGGGGCCGGGGGGACCCCCCCGCACTCGGGGTCCCCTCCAGGAGGGACCCCACAGCCTTGGCCACGGCCTGGGGCCCGGTCAGGGCCTCGGTTCCCACCGAGCCCAGGAACAGCACAGAGCAGGCTGAGGGGACAACGGGGAGGAGAAACTCCAGAACCGGGAAACTGGGACCAGTGTCCCCAAAACCGGGACCAGTGTCCCCAAAACCGGGACCAACCTCCCTTAAAACCGGGACCACCCTCCTCAAAACCGGGACCAACCTCCTCAAAACCGGGACCAGCCTCCCAAAAACGGGACCAGTGTCCCCAAAACTGGGACCAGCCTCCCAAAACCGGGACCAACCTCCCCAAAACCGGGACCAGTGTCCCCAAAACCGAGACCAGCCCCTGCAGCAGTGCCAGTCCCGATGCCAACCCCACACAGTGACCCAGTTCCACTGCCTGCACCACCCCAGTAACCCCCCTATCCCACCGCTCCCCACTCCAGTATCCCCAGTACCCCTCCCAGTGCTCCCAGTACCCTCCAGCGCCCCCAGTGCTCCCAGTCCCCCCAACACCCCCAGTCCCACCTGCCCCCTGCCTCAGGAGAGCTCCAGCCGTGCTGACGTTGGGGGGCCCGGGGGGGTCCGGGGGCTCCTCCTGCAGCTCTGGGGAGGAGGGCACAGGGTGGGGGGACAGAACCAGAACTGCCGGCAGGGAAAACTGGGGGGACTCTGGGGGGAATTTTGGGGGCTGGAGGAGTTTCTGGGGTGTCCTGCCTGCTTTTTGGGGGGGGAGTTCACCGTTTGGGACTGTCCCCACAATTTTGGGGGTTCCCGCGGTTTTGGGGGCTCCTGTGGTATTGGAGGAGGACCCGCGGTACTGGGGTATCCCAGCAGGCGTTCAGGGGTGTCCCCGCGGGGTTTTTGGGGTGTCCCATGATTTTGGGGTTTTCCGGGCGGATTTTTGTGTGTCCCGGGAAGGGGTTGCAGTGGTGTACCCGCATTTTGGAGGGGGTCCCTGTGAGGGATTTGGGGTGTCATGCGGGAGTTTTGGGGTGTCTGCACGGTTTTGGGGTGTTCCCGCAGTTTTTGGGGTGCCCACCTGCGTGGGGGATGCGGAGGGCGCAGGGCAGCGAGATGGGCGTGATGGAGTGCTGCAGCACCAGCGCCGGGAGGCTCCCTGCGGGGAAGAGGGGTCAGGGCACCCCCAAAACCCCCGCTGACTCCCCGAAGCCCCACAGATTCCCCCAACCCCCCCCGACCCCCCTAAGCCCCCCCCCGAGTTCCCCTTGAGACAGCACTGACCCCACAGCCCCTCCCACTGACCCCCCGAACCCCCCAGACCCTCAGAGACCCCCCCAGATCGAGCCCCCCCGCCCCCCTCACCGAAGTAAGGCTCCTCGGGGCACCCCCGGATTTTGACTCCCCGCGGGCCCGTCTCGATCAGGAAGTGCCGGACCAGCTGCTCCTGAGGGTCCCCTGGGGGGCCGGGGGGAGTGAGACCCCAGGGAGAGCCCCGAGACCCCCCCGAGACCCCCACAGCACCCCTCGAGACCCCCACAGCACCCCCCGATCCCCCAGTATTTTCTATGGGGCATTTGGGGGTGTCCGTGGGGGGCTCATGGAGTGTTGGGAGTGTCCAGCCTCCCCTGGCAGACCCCCGAGACCCCCCCACTATGGACACCCCCCGAGACCCCCCCATACTGCACGGGGCGGGGAGGGGGAATGGGCGGATTTTGGGGTTGCTGGAGGGGAATTTGGGGTGATTTTCAGGGGCCCCTGAGGTGCTGGGGGTGTCAGAGCCCTGGGTGACCCCTCCCACCCCCCCGGCCCCCAAATACTCCTGGGGGGGACGATGGGTTTGGGGTGTGCCGGGGGGTGTCCGTGGGGTTCGGGGGGCTTGGGGAGCTCCGTACCCGCTCTGGAGGTGGCGCGGGGGGGCGGGACCCCCACCCTGAGCGCCAGCCCGAACGCCCCCGGGAAGCTGCTGCTGCTGCGGACCAGGAACGAGCCGGGAGGGGCGGCCTTGAGCAGGGACACGGCTGAGGGGACACGCGGGGTCACACGGGGACAGAGAGGGGACACCCCACTGACACCCCTAGCCCCCCCGACCGCCCCCTCACTGACCCCCCCAATCCCCCTCAAACACCCCCCAGCCCCCCAATACTCCCTAATAACACCCAGGACCCTCCAAAACTCCTCCCTTCCAAAACCCCCCGGGAGTTTCCGGTCCCCCCAAACCCCCCGGGGGTCCCCAGGGCCCCGCTCCCCCCGTCCCCCGTACCTTCCTCCCGGGACAGCCCCGGTTTGTACCAGAACTTGGTCGTGTCCTGCACGAAGGTGCCCCCGGGGGGGGTCCCGGCCGGCCCCGGCCCCGCCGAGGGGGGACCCTGGGCCCCCGCCGGGCTGCGCTGGGGTGAGGAGGGGTCCCGGGGCCCCCCCGGGGCTGGGGGGTGCCGCTTCTCGGGCAGGGGCGGCTGCGGGGGCGGGGGGGAGCCGGGGGTGCCGCTGCCTGGGGAGGGGGCCCGGGGAGACTCGGGGGGGGCGCGGGGAGGGCCTGGCCAGGGGGTCCCCTCAATGGGGCTGCGTCGCCCTGGGGGACACAGAGAGAGAGGGGAGTGAGACCCCCCCCCAAAACACCCTCTGGGGGGCCTCCAAAGCCTCCCTCCAGTGGCTCCTTTGCCCCCCGCCTCCCCTCGGATCCCACAATTACCCCTAATCCCGTCAAATCCCCGCCGAATCTCCCTCAGTTTACGCCTCAGCTCCCCCAAGGGCCCCCCAGATCCTCTGTGGCCACTCTCTCCAGAAGCCCCCCCAGCCCCTTTAGACCGCACTGAATCCCAACACCCCTCCGGACCCCCCCATGAACCCGCACATCTCCCCCAGGACCCCCCAATACCCCTTTAATGCCCCCTAACCCCCCCAAGAGGCCCCCAGAGCCCTTTTAGACCCCTCCAAATCCCTAATACCCCCCAGGACCCCTATTAACCCTTTGCGCCCCCACTTTGTCCCCCACCTTTACCTGTGGGCTCCTGGGGTTCCCCCATGGTGGGGGGTTCGTAGCCCCCTTTTCTGGGGGGGGGTCCCCGCTCCAGCCCCAGCCCGGGGCGGCCGCAGTGGGGGCAATCCGGGGGCTCCGGAGGGGGCGCCCCCCAGTCATGGCCGCTATAAATTGGGCGGGTGGGCAGTGCGGAGACGCCCCCCCAGCCCTGGCAGTCCTGGCAGGGGCAGAGGGGCGGGAGCTCCCCCAAAAGCAGGTACCCCCCCGCCACGGGGCGCCCGTAGCCCCCCCACGGGGGGAACCCCTCGGACAGCGAGCGCTGCACCCCCCGTTTCGGGGGCTCCCGGGGGGAGGCCAGGCTGGCTCGACGGCACAGGGGGGGACACGGGGGGGTCCAGGGGCTGGGGGGGCCCCAAGGGCTCGGGGGGCTGTGAGGTGCGGGGGGGCTGTGGGATATTGGGATCCCATGGGATGTTGGGGGGCTGTGGAGTGAGGGGGGGGTGTGGGCGATCGGGGGGCTGTGGGGTGCAGGGGGGCCATGAGACATCGGGGTCCCGTGGGAGGCTGGCAGTCCCTCGGATATGGGGGTGATGTGGGAGACTGGGACCCCGGGGGATACTGGCGTGCCATGGGGTTTTGGGGGGCTGTAGGATGTCGGGGGGCTGTGTGGAGCTGGGGTCTCATGGATTATTGGGGTCCCGTGGGATACTGGGGGGCTGTAGGATGTTGGGGACTTCTGAGCTTGAGGGGGGCTATGAGGGGTGTGGGGGCCCTGGGAAGTTGGAGATCCATGAGAGGGTGGGGTCCCATAGGGCGATGGGGACCCCCGGGATGTTGGGGTCCCGTACGGAGTCGGGGTCTCCAGGGATGTTGGGGTCCCATGGGATGCTGGGGGGCTGTAGGGTATCGGCGACTCCTGGCACGTTAAGGTCCCCTGCGATATTGGGGGGCTATTGGGCACCAGGGTGTCCTGGGACATCGAGGTCCCGTGGAATGTTGGGGACCCCCGAGATATTGGGGTCCTGTGGGATATTTTGGTTCCATAGGGTACTGTGACCCCGTGGGATGTTGGGGTGCCGGGGGATACAGGGGGCCCATGGGGTGCTGGGGTCCCGTAGGGAGTTGGGGACCCCTGGGATACGGGGGGCCCATGGGGTGCTGGGGTCCCGTAGGGAGTTGGGGACCCCTGGGATACGGGGGGGCCATGGGGTGTCAGTGTCACGTGGGGCACCAGGGTCCCGTAGGGTTTTGGGGTGTCATAGGGTGCGGGGGACCCCTGGGATTTGGGGGCCCCATAGGATGTGGGGAAGCCATGGGGTGTCAGCGTCCCACAGGATGTCAGGGGGCTGTGGGGAGCAGGGGTCCCATGGGATGGGGGGCTCTTAGGGGATATTGGGGTGCCATAGGATATTGGCATCCCATGGGATGTGGGGGCCTCGTGGGATACGGGGGTCTCATGGAATGTGGGGGTGCCGTGGGGTATCGGGGTCCCGTAGGCTGTGGGGTTCCTGTAGGGTGCTGGGGTGCCGAGCGGTTCAGGGGTCCCATAGGCTGTGGGGGTCCCGAGAGATTCTGGGGTGTCGGGGGGCTCCTCCCCTGGGCCGGGGGTGTCGCGGCCCCCCCGCACCCCGAACCCCCCCAGTAGCTGCTCCAGCTCCCGGCGCTCGGCGGCCGTGGGGGGCGGGGGGCGGCCGTGGGGGGCTCCAGGTGGGGGCGGGGAGTCAGAGTCCCCCCCGGAGGGGCAGGGACCCCCCTTCTTCTGCACGCGGGCGTAGGGGCTGCCATCCAGGGGACCCCAAGTGTGGGAGAGCTCTGGGAGGGATAAGGGCGGTCAAAGCCCCCCCTGCACCCCCAAAACCTCCACGAGACCCCCCGCAACTCCCCATGACCCCCTGTCTCCTTCCCCGTCCCTTCAGGCCATGGGGACCCTTCCCTATGTCCATATTGCCCCCCGAAGCCCCCCGTGCACCCCCAGTTCCCCGCATTTTCCCCCATTTCAACTCCTTGGACGTGGGGACCCCCGGCCCCTCCCCAACCCCCTCCCTCCCTTATCGTGGGGCCTCCCCAAAACCCGCGAATAACCCCGGTCCCCCAAATCCCCCCCAGCCACTTCTGAGTGTCCCGGTCACCCCAAGAGCCTCCAGCCCCCCTGACATCCCCCCTGCGTTCCCCAAATCCCAGCCACGGGTCCCTCTCCCCTCTCCAAGCCTTGGGAACCCCCCCGCACCCCAATTTCTCCCCCGACCCCCTCTCACCCTCGGGGTTGTCCCAGTGCCCCTCGTAGGAGTCGCGCCGGACCGCGGGGTCCCGCACCCCGTAATCGATGGGGGCGGCGGGGGGGCCGCGGGGGGGGATCCAGCCTGGGGGAGGGGGGGGGCAGGAAGGGTGGGCGGTGAGGGGAGGCCCTGGTGGGGTATCCCCGGGGGTCTCCGCCCCCCAAAACCCACCTTCGACCCTTTCGGGGCCTGAGGAGAAGATGAACTCGACGGCGGCGTCGGGGGGGAAGCGCTGGTCTGGGGGGCAGCACGGGCGGTCCGGCGGGGCGTGGGGGCGTCCCCAGCACCTGCACCCCCAAACTCCCCCGCACTCCCCCAACCACCGTGCCCCCTCTCCAGCCCTCATCCGCCCCCTGCCCACCCGAATCCCCCCAGGTCTGCCCCTCCTGTTCTCGTCTGGGGGGGCACAGGGGAACTGGGGGCGTCCCCGTTATCTGTGCCCCCAAATCCCCGCATGTCCCCCCTCCTGGCACTCTCCGAACCACCCCAGAACCCCCCAGTCCGCGTCCCCCCAAAGCACCCCAAACTCTCCCTGTGCTCCCGTGCTCTCCCAAACCCCGCAGTCCCCCCCACACCCCGCAGTCCCCCCAGCTCCCTCTGACCCTCCCGGTCCCTCGGGGACTCCCCCGCGCCCCCACCTTGCCAGGCCAGGTCGAGCTCGTCCCGGCGCAGCCTCAGGCGGGGCCCGCGCAGGGTCCCCGTGTGGAACTGAGCCCCAAAAACCGCCTCGCGCCCCCCCCGCCGCCGGTGGTAACAGCGCACCTGGGGAGGGGCACAGGTGAGTGGGGGGCACAGGTGAGGTCAGGGGCACAGGTGAGTGGGGGCACAGGTGAGATGGAGGGGCACAGGTGAGCGGGGGGCACAGGTGAGTGGGGGCACAGGTGAGATGGAGGGGCACAGGTGAGACGGAGGGGCACAGGTGAGTGAGGGGCACAGGTGAGATGGAGGGGCACAGGTGAGGTGGAGGAGCACAGGTGAGGTGAAGGGGCACAGGTGAGCGGGGGGCACAGGTGAGTGAGGGGCACAGGTGAGTGAGGGGCACAGGTGAGTGAGGGGCACAGGTGAGTGGGGGTACAGGTGAGATGGGGGGGCACAGGTGAGGTGAAGGGGCACAGGTGAGGTGAAGGGGCACAGGTGAGCGGGGGGCACAGGTGAGGTGGAGGGGCACAGGTGAGATGGAGGGGCACAGGTGAGTGGGGGGCACAGGTGAGGTGGAGGGGCACAGGTGAGATGGAGGGGCACAGGTGAGTGGGGGGGCACAGGTGAGATGGAGGGGCACGGACAGGTGGAGGGGCACAGGTGAGGTGGAGGGGCACAGGTGAGATGGAGGGGCACAGGTGAGGTGGAGGGGCACGGACAGGTGGAGGGGCACAGGTGAGTGGGGGGGCACAGGTGAGTGGAGGGGCACAGGTGAGTGGGGGGCACAGGTGAGGTGAAGGGGCACAGGTGAGATGGAGGGGCACAGGTGAGCAGGGGGCACAGGTGAGCAGGGGGCACAGGTGAGTGAGGGGCACAGGTGAGATGGAGGGGCACAGATGAGATCGAGGGGCACAGGTGAGGTGGAGGGGCACAGGTGAGGTGGAGGGGCACAGGTGAGGTGAAGGGGCACAGGTGAGCAGGGGGCACAGGTGAGGTGAAGGGGCCGCACTCACAAAGGTTGGGGGGGTCACCCCCTCCCCACACGCCCCCCCCGAGCTGCCCCACGATCTCTGAATTTCCCTCGGCCTCCCCCCCCGGCCTCCCACCCCCTGCACCCCCCGTGCCCCCCTCACCATCACGTCCCCCTTGAGCAGCAGCGCCGGTTCCAGGGTGACACAGAGCGACTGCGAGGCGGGAGGGCTGCTGGGGGAACAAGGGGGGCATTTCGGGGCAGTTCAGCTTTGGGGGCAGGATTGGGGCAATCAGTCTGGGGGAGGTGTCAGGATTAGGGGTCCCCCCTGAAACCCCTGGGGGAACCTGGGGGGAAGGTTGGGGGAGGCCCTGGACCCCTCCAAAGGGGGCGGTCGGGGTGTCCATGTCCGGTTTGGGGGAGCTTTGGGGTGCCCCGGGTCCCCTCAATGGGCACAGTGGGGAATGGGAGGTTTGGGAGAGGGACCAGGACACCCCCAGCAGGCACAGCAGGGTGGGGATGAAGTTTGGGACCCTCCGAGGTGCAGGGGAGGTCACATTTGGGGGGGGGGTGGCACTCACTAGACCCCCGAGGTGTAGACGAGCCGCAGCGATTGGTAGATCTTGAGGAAGGGGCGGCAGCCTGGGGGGACAGGGGGTGTTATTGGGGGGCCCGGGGGGGTCACGGGGTCCCATCCCCACCCCAAACTGACCATCGGGGGGGTCGTAGGCAGGCAGGGGGGGCAGCAGGACGTGGTGCAGGAACTGGGGGGAACTGTTGAGGCGGAGTCGCCCTGAGAGCAGCGCCCCAAAATCCTCCGTGTACCTGGGGAGGGGGGGCACGAGTGGAACCCCAAAACTGCCCCAAAACCACACCAAAGCCAGGCCAAAAACCCCCTCAGAACGACCCCAAACACCGCAGAAACCACACCAAAAATCACCTCAAAACCACCATAAAAACACCTTAACCCACATCAGAAATCACCCCCAGAACACCCTAAAACCCATCCCAAAAGCACTCAAAAAAATCACTCCAAAATCACCCAAAAATCACCCCCAAACGCCCTCCAAAAACCTTCCAAAACCACCCCAAAACCCATTCCCCAAAATCACCCCGAAAAACACCCCAACTCCCCAAATCCCCCTTTGATCCCCCAGACCCCAGAACCTCCCCTTACCCCCCCCGTTCCCCCCCCCTTACCCCCCTGTTTCCCCCCCACCTGCGCTGGGAGGGCTGCAGGACCCCCCCCAGTTTCTCCTCGCAGAATCTCCTCATGCTCAGCGCGTTCAGCGCCTGCTCGGGGCTGGGGGTGGCAAAAGGGGGCTCAGGTACTCCCAAAGCCCCCGGCACCCCCCCGGCACCCCCCCGGCACCCCCCCGGCACCCCTGAGTCCCCCAGGCCCCACATAATTTCTCCACAGCCCAAATCCTCCCCCTTAACCCCACCACGACCCCCCTCAACCTCCCCACAGCTCCCCCACCCCCAGAGCCACCCCTGAATCTGAGAACTTCCTCTGGACACCACTCTGCCCCCCAACCCTCCACAACCTCCTGTAATCCCCCAGCAGCCCCCCAAGAACCCCCCAAACCCTCCAAGCCCCCCCTTAACCCCCCCGATCCCCGCAGCTCCCTCACCTGCCCCACACGTCGCTGTAGTGCAGAAACGCCCCCACGACCACCCCGACCGGGGCCTTGCTGCCCTGGGGGGGGTGGGGGGACAAGTGAGGACCCTCAGGACCCTCGGGACTCCCCAGTACCTCCCAGTATCCCCAGTACCACCCACAGCTCCGAGGGACCCTCCCCGAGTGTTCCCCTGAGCCTCTCCTGTAGCACCCAGTGCCCCCCCATAGCCCCCAGTGCCTCCCGGGGTCACCCCCACTGACACCCCCGTGCCCCGAGTGCCCCCAGTAACCCCCAGTACCCTCCCAGTACCCCCAGTACCACCCACAGCTCCGAGGGACCCCCCGAGTGTTCCCCTGTACCACCCAGTGCCCCCCCATAGCCCCCAGTGCCTCCCGGGGTCACCCCCACTGACACCCCAGAGCCCCGAGTGCCCCCAGTAACTCCCAGTACCCTCCCAGTACCCCCCAGTGCCCGCCCAATTGCCCCCCGCCCCACGAACCCCCCCGCAGAGACCCCAGACCCACCCTGCAGAGCAGCACGGCCACGTTGCGGGGGTGCCCCCCCAGACACGCCTCGAGCGCTTTGCAGACGGAGCAGAGCAGCTCCATGGGGGGGGCGAGGAGCTCCGGCCACCCGAAATCCAGCACCTGGGGGGGGCCCTCAGAGCCGGCACCCCAAAACCGCCGGGACGCCCCAAACCCCCCGGGACACTCCCAACCCCGCAGGGACCCCCCAGGAACCCCCGCACCCCTCGAGACTCCCGGAACCCCCAGGACACCCCTCCCCCCCCCATCCCCCGGCACCCCCAAACCCCGCGGGACCCCAAAACCTCGCCAGGGGACCCCCAAACCCGTGAGACCCGCCAGGAAACCCCGCACGCCCCGGGACCCCCAGATCCCCTGGGGGGACCCTCAGACCCCCCAAATCCCTCACAGCGACCCTCAGACCCCCCCAAATCCCCCAGGAGGACCCTCACACCCCCCCAGATCCCCCGAGGGGACCCTCAGACTCCCCAAATCCTCCACGGGGACCCTCAGACCCCCCCAAATCCCCCAGGGGGACCCTCAGACCCCCCAAATTCCCCAGGGGACCCTCAGACCTCCCAAATCCCCCGGGGGGACCCTCAGACCCCCCAAATCCCCCGGGGGGACCCTCAGACCCCCCAAATTCTCCGGGGGGACCCTCAGACCCCCCAAATCCTCCACGGGGACCCTCATACGCCCCCAGATCCCCCAGGGGACCCTCACACCCCCCCAAATCCCTCACGGGGACCCTCAGACCCCCCCAGATCCTCCCGGACCCCTCCTCACTTTGGGGTTCAGGCGTGTGAGGTCACGGCGCTTCTCGGACAGGTTGAAGATCTGGGGGGGGCACGGGGGGGTCGAGAGGAGCCCGGACCACCGGGGCGACCCCAAAACTGCCCTAGGACCCCCCAGCCCACCCTGGAACCCCCCAAACCCCAGCCCACCCTGGAACCCCCCAAATCCCAGCCCAGCCCTGGAACCCCCCAAATCCCAGCTCCCCGCCACCCCCGGGTCCCTCGAGTCTTGTTCCCCCTCCCCAGGGCTCCCCCCGCAGCCCTCCCCTATCCCCCCCAGTTTCCCCCCAGTGCTCCCAGCAGCCCCCCCATCCCTTGCAGACCCCCTCCAGTTGCTCTCACCGTGTAGTTGGGGCCGTGCCGCGCCCCCAGGAGCTTCGCCAGGTGCCGCAGGTGCCCCCCGGGCCCCCCCTCGCCGCCCCCCGGGACCCCCACGCTCAGGATCCGCTCGGTCACGAACGTCAGGTCCAGGGGGGGGAACGGGGAGGTCTCGGGGCTGGGGGCGCGGGGAGTCCTGGGGGGGAGGAGAGGCTCAGAACTGGGGGGGGGCGGCACTCCCAGAACCCCCCAGCACCCCAAACCTCTTGGGATCTCCCCCAAATTCCCCCCCCCCATCCCTGAGCCCCCCCAGCCCCCCAAGCCCCCCGTACCTGGGCAGGGTGCTGCGCTGGGGGGCGATGTCGAACGAGGAGCTCTGGAGGGTCCCGAGTGTGCCCCAAAAACCCGGGGGGGGGCAAAAGGAGATGGGGGGGACCCAAAACATGGGGGCAGTTAAGGGCTGTCCCCAAACACGGGGGCGTTCAAGGGGGCAAAGGGGGGGGGGGTCAGAGGGGTCCCCTAAACAGGGGGGGTCAGAGGGAATCAAGGGGGGGTGGGGAGACCGGGGGTGTCCCCATAACACGGGCCTGGGGTCCAGGGGAGGGTCAGGGAGGTCCCCAAAACATGAGGAGTGTCGGGAGGGGTAAGGGGGGGTCAAGGGGGGGTGACAGAGGGGTCCCCAAAACACCGCAGAGTCCCGGGGGTGTCAGGAGGGGGTCGGGGGGTCTCCAACACCTGGGGAGGGTCAGAGGAGTTTGGGGGGGGTTTTAGGGGGTTCCCGGAAAGGGGGGGGTTGGGGGTCCCGGGGGGGGTCAGGGAGTCCAGAGGGTTTTGGGGTTCCGGGGGTCTCACCACGCGCTCGCTGCGCCGCACCGGGGCCGTGTTCCGCCTCTGGGGGGGCACAGCAGGGTCTGGGGGGGCCCGAGCACCGCAGAGCGGGCAGGGTCCTGCCCCAGGGGGTTTGGGGGTCCCCAGGGGGTTTGAGGGGTCTCGGGTCCTGCCCGGGGGTTTGGGGAGGTGCAGCCCCCCACACTCACCAGCTCAGGCGGGGGCAGAGGTTGGCACGGTGATGTCACCTGGAGGAGGACACGGGGGTCACCCCAAACGGCAGCCAGCCCCAAAGGGCCCCCCCGCCCTTGGGTGACACCCCTGCCCCCCGTACCTTGCTCTCACATCTCTTGTGGGCGGCGACTTTGCAAACTGGGGGGGACAACGGCAGCATCAGGACCCCCCAGGGTCTCTCCAAGGACCCCCCAGTACCCCCCAGTACCCTCCCGCTGCCCCCAGTAATCTCCCAGTATCCCCAGTAATCCCTCACTGCCTCCAGCAAACACCAATAAACTTCTCAGTGCCCCCAGTAACCACCCAAGTAACCTCCCAATGGTCCCAGCAACCTCCCAGTGCCCTCCCAGTGCCCCCCGTAACCCCCCAATGGTCCCAGTGCCCTCCCAGTGCCCCCATTAACCATCCAAGTAACCCTCCAGTGGTCCCAGTAACCTCCCAGTGCCCTCCCAGT
This sequence comes from Catharus ustulatus, assembly GCF_009819885.2. Lineage (NCBI taxonomy): Eukaryota > Metazoa > Chordata > Aves > Passeriformes > Turdidae > Catharus > Catharus ustulatus. The sequence goes on along the minus strand of NC_046251.1, from coordinate 3,490,344 downwards.
GCCCCCCGTAACCCCCCAATGGTCCCAGTAACCTCCCAGTGCCCCCAGTAACCGCCCAGTCCCGACCCCACTGTCCCCAGTACCCCCCTCCCCCCCGCATTCCCCCATGCAGCCCCCGAGAGTGTCCCGGGGCTGGCCCGGGGGTGTCACCTCTGCACACGAGCCCGTGGGGTCCCAGGGGGGTCCCGCAGCCCCCGCAGGGCGCTCCCCGGCGCAGGTTCCGCTCGCGGAAGGTGTGGGGGGCGGGCGGGGGCGGCCGCGGCTGGGGAAACACGGGGGGGTCACCGCGTGTCCCCCGTGTCACTGCCATGACCCCGCGCGTCACTTCTGTGACCCCGATGTCACCTCCCGCGTCCTCTCCATGTCCTCCCCGTGTCCCCTCTGTGTCTCCTTTGTGAACCCCCCGTGTCCTCCCGGACCCACCCAATCCCCAGTCCCACCCGGTTCCCATCGTGTCACCTCCGTGTCCCCTCGTGTCGCCTCCCTGTGTACCCGCCGTCCTTCTCTGGTCCCCTCACGTGTCCCCAGCTGTTATCCCCTTGTCCCCCCGGTGTCACCCGTGTCCCTTCTTGCGTCCCCCCCTGTTCCCTCCATGACTTCTCACTGACCTCTCCGTGTCTCCCCCGACTCTCCCGTGTCCCCTCCATGACGCCACACGTGTCTCCGTGTGTCCCTATCATGTCCCCCTCTTGTCCTTTGCTGTGTCCCCTGTATCCCCTCCCTGCTCCCACTCGCGTCCTCCCATGTCCCTGCTCCCCCCCTGTCCCCGCTGTGACCCCCTCATGTGTCACCCCCAGTGCCATCCCCGTGCCCCCCAAGTAACGCCCCCGTGTCCCTTCCCTTGTCCCTCCCGCCATTCTTTGTCCCTCCCGTGTCACCCCCACGCCTCTCCCGTATCCCCGTGTCCCTCCGTGTCGCTCATGTCCCACTCGTGTCTCCCAATGTCCTCTCGTCTCTCTCCCTGTGTCCTCCCCCCCCGTGTCGTCCCGCGTGTCCCCCCCGTGTCACCCCAGGCCCCTCTGGCCCCCGGCCACGGACATCGAGTCCCGCAGGAAGCGGGACAGGGACAAGCCCAGGAAATGCTCCCCCTGGGACGACCCCGCGGTTCCCACGGAGGGGGAGGGGCGTGGGGGTGTGCGGGGGTGGGGGGACAGCGGGGGGGGGGCGTGGGACGGGGAGGGAGGGGCGTGGGAAAAAGGGAAAAAGCGGGAAAATGGGGGAAAAGGGAAAGTGGAAGCGAGGGGTGAGCGTGGGAAAACACGGGGAGGGGCGGTGGGGGGGGAGGGTCGGACTCGCCTTTTTCCCCCAGGACACGCAGGGTCACGCGTGGGGAGGGGGCGGCTGAACGGAGCGCGGGGAGCTCCGGGGGGGCGCTCCGGGAGGGGGTCCCGCCGCTTCTCCCCCCGCACCCACCCCCCCTTCCCCCCCGAGGGGTCCCCACCCCACGCGGGACCCGCACCCACCCCGGGACCTCCCCTCGGTCCTACCGTGTCGGGGCCATCGCGGCGGCCGAACGCGCGCAGCAGCGTCCCCACGGCCCCGGGGGGCTTCATGGGGGGCTCCGGGGGACCTCGGGGGTCCCAGGTGCTCCCGGGGGGCGGCTCGGGGCTCCCGTGGGTCCCGCGAGCGGCTCCGTGGCCGAAGGCGCGCGGGGAGGGGCCGTTTCCGCGAGCCCGGAGCCGCTTCCCGTGCCGGGGGGGGGACACGGACACGGGGGGGACACGGGGGGGACGACACGGGAACGACACGTGTGGCTACGGGGAGGGGACACCGGGAGGATCACAGGGGAGGCGAGGAGGGGACATGGGGGACGCGCAGAGGGGACACGCGGGGTGGGCACGGCGGGGACGCGGACACGAGGGGCGCAGGGGCAGGGGGACACCGGGAGGATCACAGGGGGGACAAGGAGAGGGACACAGGGGGGACACACGGGGTGACGCTTCCCCCTGCTGACGATGCCTGTTTCCTCTTTTCTCCCTTCCAGGATCCCCCAAAATTCCTCCCGAGTCCCCCCGGGACCTTCCTGGCGCTGCCCCCGCCCCCTCTGCATCGTCCTCCTCCCCCCCGCGGCTTCCCGGACCCCCAAACTCGCGGGGGAAGGGGGGGTCAGACCCACCCCATGGGGACCCCCAAAGTCGGAGAGAAGGGGAAGGCTGAGACCCCCCCACGGGACCCCTAAATTCGGTGGGAAAGAGAATCCTCCGCCCCTGCGACCCCCAAACTCGGGGCAGGAGGTTTGGAGGGATCGAGGGACCCCCCCAGAGTCCCAGGAGGAGCTCCCCAGGAGAGCACAGGGACCCCAAACCCCTCTCCCTTCCCTCGTTTCAAGGGAATTGGGGGGAGCAGAATTGGGGTACGTGGGGTTTGGAGGGCATTGGGGTACGTGGGGTTTGGAGGGCATTGGGGTCGTTGTTGGAGTGGGGGTGTTTTGGGCTGCACAGGGGGAATTGGGGTGCAAGGAGGGTTTTGGGGTTTCAGGAGGGTCTGGGGTGCAGAGCTGGTTCTGGGTGTGGGTTATGGCACAGGGGAGTTGGGGTGCCAGGAGAGAACTGGAGCTCAGGAGGGGAACTGGGGAGGGGCTTTTGGGGGTGCAGGAAGATTTAGGGTTGAGGGTTTTGGGGTGCATAGAGGAGATCGGGGGGCCTGATCAGGCTCAGAGCTGTCAGAGCCCCCCTCTCCTGGCCCTTGGGGTCCTCCCCTCCCACCCCGGCCAGGACAGACCCCCCTTTGTGCGGCCGGAGCCCGCGGGGGGGGCCAGCATTCCAGCGGTGGGGGAGGCGGCTTTCAGCATTCCAGCGGTTGGGAAGAGCCGGCAGAGAGGAAGGGCCGGGGGGGCCACGCCGGGGCTCAGGGCTGTGCCCTCGCCCCCCGTTAATTACCGTTAGTCAGCAGGGAAGGAGGAGAAAGGATGGAAGGAAGCAGAGATGGAAGGATCAGGATGAAGTGAAGGAGGAACAATGAAAAAGGAGGAGGAAGAGGAGGCAGAACTAGTGATGAGGAGGAAGAAGATGGAAGGAGGAAGGAGAAGGAAGGACAGAGGGAAAGAGGAAGGGGAGGAAAAAAATGAGGTGAAAGGAGGAGGAAGGTGAAGCAGGAAATGCAATGATGGAGGGAGGAGGAAGAAATAAGGAAGTGGAAGGAGGGGAAGAGGAAGAAAGGATGGAAGGATGATGGAGTAGGAAAAGCAGGAGGAAAGAAGGAATAAAGGATGAGGAAGGATGGAATGAGGAAAGAGAAGGATGCAAGAAGGGAAAAGAAGGAAACCCAGAGCAGGAAATTCCCTCTGGGAGGCTTTGGAAGGGAAAAGAAGGAAACCCAGAGCAGGAAATTCCCTCTGGGGGGCTTTGGGAACTGCCCCGTTCCTCTTCGAGGGGCAGAGAAGGGCAGAAGGATTTGGGGCCTTTCTGGATCGTTTTAAGCTCATTTTATTGGAGAAAACAAAACAGCCCCAACCCCCCCCACCCGGGAACCCCAAAACTCCCCTGGGACCTCCCAAAACCTCGGGGAAGGTTCTTTTTACACATTTTTACAGCCCACCCCAAACCCCAAAATCTCAGAAGATCCTGAGGCTCTGGGGTGGAAATCCAGGTTTTCCTGTGTAAAGGGCAGGGCTGCATCCCAAAAACTGGGTGGGGGAATTGTGGGGACACCTGTGAGCAGGAGAATGATAAAGGTGTCCTGGGGCAAACTGACATTCCAGAGGTGAGGAAAATGGTGCAGGGGGATCCCAGACCCCTGAGGATTTGATGCCTCCCCATCCCTGTTTTGGAGGGGCTCCAGTGAGGAGGGGGTGGGAGGAAGGCCAGCTCTTCCTCACCCCTTATTTCATGGAAAACACGGGGGGGGGGGAGGAGGTTGCTTTTCCTTTGAGAAAACTCTTGGAATTACCCCTGGCACCCCCTGTGCTGATTTTGGGGTGATTCCCGTGCGTTCAGGGTGGGTTTGATCAGGATTTAAGAAGCCGTAGCTGAGGGAATAGATGAGTTTTAGGCTTTATTTCCGTCTCGCCTGGATCAAGGTTGGGATTTTTGGGAATCTCCAGAGGTTCCCGTGGCGGCTGAGGAGGAGGAGGAGGGGGAGGAAGCTTTTACTCAGCTCCTTCTTCATCATCACCTTCATCCTCCCCATCCATGGAGAGCGCGGCGTATTTGCTGGCGTGGCTGAACTGCAGGGAAAATCAGGAAAAATTCCCAAAAATGGATTTGAGGGGGATAGAGATCCCCAGGAGCTCACAGATCCCAAAACCAGGGAGTCACAGCCCCCCCAAGAGGCCAGAGACATCCAAAATTTCTGGAGTAGTTGAGCTGGGAGGGCCACAGGAGTCATTATTGAAAAACAATTCCCCAAGACCCCAAAATACCAAGATTCAAAGGGGATGACCCCAAAAGGGACAATCACAGCCCCTCCAAAAGGGGTTCAGACTGCCCGTGGCTGAACTGTGGGGGTGGGCAGGGAGAGGGGGTCAGTGAAGCACAAAATTCCCAAAATACCCCAAAAATGAGATTTGAGGGTCAAAGCCCCCTCACCCCAAAGAGGGGTCACAGCCCCCATTGACTGAAGGCATGAGGGGTCAGTTATGGTGAAAATTCCCCAAAATGCCCCAAACCCGGGATTTGGGGGGTCCCTCTCCCCGTTCTGGGTCCCCCTGGATCCTTACAGAGGGGGGGTTCTCCTCCAGTTTCTTTGGCTCGTGCTCCTTCCGGGGGTCCCTCCTGGGGGCAGAGGTCAGAGGTCAAAGGTCAATGCCTGGGGAATTCCCAGTGGCTGGGGGGTCCTGGGGGGGTCCCCAGTTCCTCAGGGGGGCTCTGGGGGGGGGTCTCACCTCTCAGGGTCCCCCATTCCTGCAGGGCCACGGCTGCAGCTCCGGCCCTTGGAGCTGCTCTCCCGACCCCCCTCTGGCTTCAGGTCCTCTGCTGGGAAAGGGTGGGGGGGTCACAGCCCCCAAAACCCTCTGAGTCCCTCAAGCCCTCCTGAACCTCCCAGCGAGGCCCTGACATCCCCGGAACCTCCCAACCCCCTTTAAAACACCCCCTAAAATCTCTCAACCCCCCAGATCCCAATACCAACCTCTCCCCAAGCCCCCCCAAGCCCCCTGAGCTCCCCCAAAATCCCCCCCAAACACTCTCTGAGTCCCCCAAGTGCTCCCAAGACTCCTCCAGATTCCCAAAATCCGCTCTGAGCCCTCCCAATCCCCCCTCCCATTCTCACCTCTCCTCTGGGGGGTCCTGGGGGGGCCCCCATCATCTCCAGAGGGGGAGGGGCCAGGGGGGCCCCCACTGGAGAGAGAGAAAAGGGGAGAGGGGCATCAGAGGGGTCCCTGGAATGGCCCCATTCCTAGGAATGGTGGGATGGAGCACAGGAATGTTTGGATAGGGAATTGGGAATGTTGGGGTGGAGCACAGCAGTATCAAAAGGGTGCACAGGGAACTCCTAGGAATACTGGGATGGGGCACTGGAATATCCCTGGACCCTGGGAATGTCAGGATGGGGCATAGGAACATCCCTGAGCCCCAGGAAAGTTGGGATTGGGCACAAGGATGCTGGGATGGAGCCCAGGAACACACCTGAAAATGGTGGGAGGGGGCACTAGAAGGTTGGGATGGGCAGAAGAGTCTCCATGGGCTGCAGGAGTGTTGGGATGTGCCACAGAACACTGGGATGGAGCACGGGAGTATCAGGATGTGCGGCAGGAACATCCCTGGGCCACAGGAACGTTGGGATGTACCAGTGACTCCATGGAATGGGCCACAGGAACATTGGGATGGGGCACAGGAACTCTGGGATGTGCTGCAGGAATACTGGGATGGGGCACAAGAACATCTCTGGGATACAGGAATGTTGAGATGGGCCTTAGAAAGGTCAGGGTAGGCAGCAGAAATATTGGGATGCACTACAGGATCATCCCTGGGAATGTCAGGGTCCCCTTCTCCCACTCCTTGGCGTCCTCCAGTAGGGAAAAGCAGGGACCTGGCTGGGAAAGCCCCTGCCAGGCTGCTGGGGACACCTACCTGCTCAGGCAGGGCTGCTCCGAGTCGGAGCTCTGGGAGTTGCCCGGGGGGTTCTGGCTGCTCCGCTTCATCCAGGCGTTCTCCTTGGGAGGCGGTGCCGGCATCACCTTGGGCTTCTCCTCGCGGGACTTGGGGGGCGGCGAGGGCGGCTCCTCCTCTTTTCCTAGGGGCTCATTTTCCAGGGATTTCTCGCTCTCCCTCCTCCGTGTGGCTGTGGGGACACAAACCCGTGTGGGAGCTGCCGGACACCCTGGGCTGGGACGCTCTGGCCACCCCGGAGCCCAACTCACTCCGGCCGGTGGGGCCAGAGCCCGTGGACGTTCCCGGGGGCCCCGCGGGGCCGCTCTGGGAGGATTCGCTGCCTGTCCGGGATCGCTCCTGGTTCTCCTCGCTCCGCCAGCTCGGATGCCTGGGATAGAGTGGAAATAGAATTAGGGCTGGGGTCCCATCCCACCTTTCCCATTGGATGAGCACCACTCCACCCGAACCACTCCCAGGGGATCATTCCCACCCATCCCACTTCTCCATGGGGACCATTCCCTGTCCCCCCCACCTCTCTACAAGGATCAGCCCCAAATTTCCTGAGGGATTATTTCCATCCCATCCCACCTCTCTGTGGGGATCATTCCCTGCCCATCCCCACCTTTGCCATGGGATCATTCCCAGTCCATACCCCCTTTCCCAAGAGACCCTTCCCTACCCCTCTCACCTTCTGGCTGGGATCCCTCTTTGTCCATCCCACCAAGCAATCATTCTTTACCCACAAGACCATTCCCAGCCCTTCCCACCTTTCCCAAGGGATCAACCCCACCCCACTCCCTCCTTTCCCGAGGCACCATTCCCACCTTTCCCGAGGCCGTCTGTCGATCCTCTTGTCATCCTCCAGCTGCCGCTGGAGTTTTTCCTGCTCCTTCTGGAGCCGCTCCTCCACTTCCCGCTCCCGAGCCGCTGTATCCACAGGCTTGGCCCCCCCGAAGATGGAAGCAGCCCGGCTGGACTGGGCAGCAGGAGCTGCAGAAGTTTCCTCTTCCTTGGGAGTGCTCCGGGGCTTCAGGTTGAGCTTCGGCCTCTGGGTGGGACCTGGGAAGGAGCCAGGAGATCCCGGTGGGCACTCAGGCACTCATCTCTCCTGGAGCAGTGCTGGGACTGACAGGATAATCCCTGTCTCATCCCCCATTCCCAAGGGATCATCCCTTCCCCAGCCCACCTTTCCTGAGGGACCATTCCCTGTCCTTCCCACCCTTCCATGGGGAACATTCTTACCCCATTCTGCCTTTCTTAAGAGACCACACCCTTCCAAATCCATCCCACCTTTCCCAAGGGATCATTCCCACCACATCCCACAGGGCCACTCCCTATTGCTCCCACCTTTCCCAAGGGATCATTCCCATTCCATCCAACCTTTCCCAAAGGAACAGCCCCTGTCCCACCCCACCTCTGTCCTCGCGGCGGAAATCATCCCGGCCGTAATCATCCCGGGAATTCCACCGATCCATCCGGTCATCCCGCCGGTCATAACGATCGTCATAGCCACGGTAGTCGTCATCCCGGCGGTAGCCGCTTCCAAAGGCTCTCCGGCCGCTGCCTATTCGGGAATCGTAGCCTGGGAAGGAGATGGAGCAGTCTGAGAGTGACTGGGGATAACGCAGCCCAGAGTCACAGTGACAGAAGTTTGGGAATTTGGGGGATTCCCAGTTAGAGGCTGGCCATGGGGGAGGTCTCGCTCCCACTCTCTTTGCCCTTGAAAAGCCTTGGGAATTCCCACCTCGGTCGTAATCCCTGCTGCGGTCATCGTAGCGATCCCGGCTCCCAAAGCCACGATCCATGTCCCGCCGCGGCCCGTCCCGGTACCGGTCATCATAGCGATCACGATATCCTGGGAAGTGGGACGGGCTTTTACTGGGATAGGCACAGATTCCATGAGGAAAGAGGAAAATCCCAGTACTACTCCACGTGGGAGAGGAGGAGGCCCCATTTATCCCTACAAACTGGGAATGAGCTCAGGTGGGAATGAAGAGTTTTGGGAATGAATCAACTTGGTGCAGGAATGAGAGCTGAGAACAAATGAGCTCCAAATAGGGAATGAACAAGCTCAGGGTGGGAATGAATTCTGGGAATACATTAGCTCCAGGTGAGACTGAGTTCTGGGAATGAACAAGCTCAGGGTGGGAATAAGCTCAGGTGGCTCCAAATCTCAAGCAGAGCAGTGTCAGGTGCCCCTGGATCTTGGGACACAGGGGAAGGAGGGAGTGCCTGGAATGCTGGGCCCATTCCCTTCACTCACTGTCCCCGAATCCATCATCACTCCGGCGTGGGGGGAAGTCATCGAAGGTGTCGGGAGCAGCTGGACGCGCGCGCCAGTCGCTCTCGAAGCGCTCTGAGTCCCGGAAGCGATCCCGGTCTCTGCCGAAGCAGCGATCGTCCCGGTCTGCCAGGGACACACACACAGGGGCAGGGACAAGGAGAGGGAAAGGAAGGAAACACGGCAGGGTCAGGGCTGGGCCTTGGCCACTCTCCCTGAATCCCGACCCCGCTCCATCCGTGTCCTCAGCTGGACGCTCACCTTTATCCTGAGCTTGATCCGCCACATCCACTCGTATCCTTCTGTTTCCTAAAGACTGGGAGTAACAGTGGGAAATGAGTGCTGGGCTGGGAATTCCCTCCCCATACCCCATCCCACCCTCCCCTCTTCCAGCTGGAAGCCATTTGCCCTTTTCCCACCACTCCAGGCCCGTCTCCAAATCCTTCTCCAGGTCCTTGGAGCCCCTTTAGGCCCTGGGATGTGCTCTTGAAGCTGGGATTGGACTCACCTCTTCATTGAGGCTCAGGGCCTGGAACAGGGAATCGATATCCTCAAATTCCGCGTATCCGAAACCTTTCAACCTCTCGGGATTGGTCGGTTCCCGCGGGAGCCGCACGGCGCTGATCTGGAAGGGAGGGAAGGCAGGGAGCTCCTGTCAGGATCTTGGTATCCAAAGGGGAATGGGGAAGGGTGGCGAGATCTGGCATGGAGCAACTCATATCCAGGGATCAAGGGGGGTTCCTCATGCATGAGGAGGGAAGAGGGGGGTCCCACCCCAAACACAGCACAGCTTTCCAACATCCCTGGATTGAGGGACTGGGAAGAGAATTCCAGCTCTGGCAGCTGCACTGGGAACAATGGGAAGGGCTGGGTATGCTCTGCAGGCTCCACCTGGGCTCAGGGAAGCAGGAGCCATCTCAGAGCTCATCCCAGTGGAAAAACAGTCCACATGGACACAGGGTAGCCCACACCCTCCTTTCCCTGGATTTCGGCTCCCAAAGTGTGGGAGCTCCTTGCTTACTCCTGACTGGAGCCCTGGGAAGTGTCAGGAGCCACTGACACTAAATTCCTAAGTGACATCCCAGGGGGTCACAGGGTCCCCAGAGCATCCCTTGGGATTTTCCTGGGATGGGTTTCCTGACTGGAAACCTCTTGGAAAGCCAGGATCTAGCTTGGACCAAAGGAGAATCCACAACACATCCATGGAATTATATTTAAAGGATGATAAATGCCAAGGGAAAGAGAAAAGGAATGAGGAAGGCCAAGGTCAGGTGCAGAGCTGGAGAGAGAAGAACAGGATTGCTTCAAACGGAAATACCCTTGGTTTTCAGCAATTTGGGACTAATTTCCCTGTGGTTTTCAACACCTCTATGTGATCCATGACCTTCCTGTTGCTGTTTCCTTTCCACCTGGGAGCAAGCTAGCTGCCCTGCCCCACTCCCCCAGTCTCCCTCCCTCCACCTGATTCCACAGGGAAACCTCCCCACTGCAGCAGCAGGAATGGCTGATCCATGGCTGGGGAATCAAGGATCTCTAGGGATCAACCTCCAGACACCCAAATCCTGTGGCAATGGATACAGAGAGCTGCACCCTGGGGTCCCGCAGCATTCCCACCCTCTGGAACGTCACTCACATTGAGCCCTCGGAAGAAATCCTTGATGGACTCTTCCGTGACATCGTAGGGCAGGTTTCCCAGGAATGCCGTGTACGGGGGGGACTTGGGGAGGCGGCTTCTGTCGATGTTGGGCTCGCGGGCGGCGCGCGGGGCCGTGGGAAGGATGGAGCGGTCGATCGGAGGCGCCCGGTAAACGTCATCGTCATTGCTGTGCCACGTGGTGGAGACTGCGGAGAGATCCGGGATTTGGGCACGCATGCACCCGGCCAGAGCCAGCCCAAGCCATCCAGAACTGGCCAGCTCAGCTGGAGTCAGCAAATCATCCCAAAACCCACCCACATGGAGGGAGCTGAAAGCAGCCAGAGGCAACGGGAAGGAACTGGGGTCATCCAGAGCCAACCAGAGGGAACTGCCAGCAGCACTGGAAAATCCATGGAAAAGGTGCCCTGAAGCCATCCAGAGCAACCAAGGAGGGACAGGCAATCCCATGGGATGGTTTTCCAGGATTCATCCATGAAAAGGTGCCCTGAAGCCATCCAGAGCAACCAAGGAGGGACAGGCAATTCCATGGGATGGTTTTCCAGGATTTATTCATGGAAAAGTTGCCCTGAAGCCATCCAGAGCAACCAAGGAGGGACAGGCAATCCCATGGGATGGCTTTCCAGGATTCATTCCTGCTTGGATTCCAGCCTGGCTCACTGGGAAGCTCTGGTGAATCCAGTCCCTAGATCTCTCAATATCCCATTGCCGCTCCCCCACTTTGCTGAACACTGTCTCATCCCCAAGGAAAACTCACATGGCTCTCCTAGCTTCATTATTCCTCCAAAAAGGAAAAGCCAGTGGATTTTTACAGTTGTGGGTGCCACTGGCAGCTAGGAATGCCAATCCCAAAGCTGGGAATGCCAATCTAGAAGGTGGGAATTATGTTCCAGGAGCTGGAAATGGTGACCCAGAGCCGGGAATCCCAGTCTGGGAGCTGGGAATAGCCCTCCATGATCCAGGAACGCCCCTCTGGGGCATGGGAATGTTGATCCTGAAGTAGGAATGCCAGTCTGGGAGCTGGGAATGCCAATCTCAGAGCTCAGAATGGTGCCCAGGGATTGAGAATACTGTTCCAGCTCTGGGAATGCTGCTCCCAGGACTGGGAATGCCAATCCCAGAGCTGTAAATGCCATTCTGGGGGCTACGAATGCTATCCTGGCTCCAGAAATGCCGCTCTGGGGGCTGGGAATGACATTCCAGGAGCCAGGAATGCCACACTCACCTTCCAGGTCGTCAGTCTCATCAGCCCAGCTCACAGGTTTGGGGATGTAGGTGGGGCCCCCCCCGCCCCCCCCATCCTCCGCCAGGAAATCCGTCAGCGTCAGCGTCTTCCCCTTCTTTGGCTTCTTCTTCGCTGCCGCTGCAGGAGTGAGTGGAGACAGGATCAGGGATGGGAGTGGGGATGGGGGGAATTAGACAGGGAAAGGCTGGGAATGAGAGAGGAAATGGGTGGGAATGAGAGGAAATGAGAGTGGGAATGGGCAGGAAAGAGAGGGAATAAGAGGGAATGAGAATAGGATCAGAGTGGGAATGGTGGGAATGGGAGCAGGGATGGGCAGGAATGAGAGAGGGAATGACAGTGGGAACAGAGTGGGAATGGGAGCAGGGATGGGCAGGAATGAGAGAGGGAATGACAGTGGGAACAGAGTGGGAATGGGAGTGGGGATGGGCAGGAATGAGAGAGGGAATGACAGTGGGAACAGAGTGGGAATGGGAGTAGTGATGGGTAGGAATGAGAGAGGGAATGACAGTGGGAACAGAGTGGGAATGGTGGGAATGGGAGCGGGGATGGGCAGGAATGGGAGCAGGAATGGGTCAGAAAAAGAGTGGGAATGGGAGGGAATGCGAGTGGGAACAGGTGGAATGAGAGTAGGGACAGGAACAGGGCAGAGGGGACTGGGGACACTGGGGTGGGATACAGGATACTGGAATGGGACTGGGGACACCAGAATGGGACATGGGGCACAGACATGGAACATGAGGCACCAGGATATGGCACACAGGACACCAAGATGGGACATGAGGGGTGGGATGGGACACTGCAATGGGACAGGATCCACCAGGACCTGACAATGGGAATGGACTCAAGGAACTGAGAGATGACAGGAGGTGCCAGGATTGGAAATGAGGCACTGGGACAGGGGACACTGGCAAGGGACAGGAGGTGATGGGACATCAGAATGGGACATGGGATGCCAAGAGGTGACAGCAGCCACCAGGATGGGACATGAGGCCTTGGGATGGACTACAGGGTGGCAGGATGGGACACAAGGTGGGACATGGGACTCTGGGATGGAACAGCAGCCAGTGGGATGGGACAGGAGCCACTGGGAAGGGACATGAGACAGGACAGGAGGAGCCAGGAGGAAACAGTACAGGAGGACATGGAGCACCAGGATGGGACACAAGCCACTGGGATGGGACACAAGGTGACAGATGAGGATGGGATGGGACATGAGCCACTGGGATGGGACACAAGGTGGGACAGGAGGAGTCAAGAGGAGACAGGAGGTGTCAGGATGGAACACAAGGAGCTGAGAGGGGACAGGAGCCACCAAGATGTGACACCAGTCACTGCCATGGGACATGAGGCACCGGGATATGGCACCAGGTGACAGGATGGGACATGGAGTACTGAGATGGGACAGAAGGCACTGGGAGGGGGCACAGGATGGGACATGAGGCATCTGGATGGGATATGGCACTGAGAGAGGACACAAGGTGCTGGGATGAGCCATGAGGACATCAGGGGGGGACAGGAACCACTGGGATGGGACAGAAGGAACCAGGATGGGACGTGGGGCACCAGGACAGGACATGAGGAACTGGGATGGGACAGGAGATGGCACAGGAGGAGCCAAGAGGGGACAGGAAGTGACAGGATGGGACACAAGATGGGACATGGGGCACTGAGACAGGACAGCAGCCACTGGGATGGGATATGAGGAGCTGGACATGAGGACCTGGGATAGGGACAGGAGACACCAGGGTGGGATGGGGCTCCACAGTGGGACATGTGACACCAGGACTGGACAGGAGCCACTGGGAGGGGACACAGGAGGGGACAGGAGCCACTGAGCCATCCCCTAGCCCCCTTTATTCCCTAGGCCCACCAGGAAAACTGTCCCTGTGAGGACACACCCAGGCGCACACTGTGACCCTCCTGGAAAACTGGGATATTTCCTGGAAGGCGGGTTTGGATTCACAACTCCCCCTGTCTTCCCTCCTTCCGGGAGGAGCTGCTGCCCTCATGTGGCTCTGCCTCTGGATCTGGGACCTTTCCCGGCAAAAACGCCGCATTTTCCAGGAAAAATCCCTCAGGGTGGAGCTGGGGGGGTCTTGGAGCCCCAGAGAAATGGTGCATTCCCCCCCTTCCCCCATGAGGTTTTGGGAAGGTCAGCTGTGCTCTCAAGGGAAAGAAAACTGATGCATTTTAAGAATATGGAAGACAAAGGCTTAGAAAAATATTCCCCTCTTTTTTTCAACGGGAGATAATGAATTTTTGGATGGCCACAGCTTCCCGTTAGATATCCGTGACCAGATAGTGGAATAATAATTAATTAATCAACTGAAAGGCTTTAACAAGGATAAAAAGGATGGAGGTGTGATGCTGAGATTGCTCACAGAATGGCCTGGAAATGTTTGATTCCATGGAAATCCAGCACGGAGAGAACCACCACTGGCATTTTCCCATGGGAACTGAGAGGGGGGGGTGGTGGTGGTGAGACCCCTGGGATGGCTCCATCTTCCCCCAATCCCTCCCCACCATGGATTTCAGGGGAGCACAGGGCTGTTCTAGGAATCCTACAGGAATCCCAGCCTGGGAGCCCCTCAGAGCAGTCCCAGGGTGACCCGACCTCCCCCAGGAAAGCAGCCTGGGACCCTCCTGGGAAAGGGGAAGCACCTGAGGCCCAGGGAAAGCTGGGGCAGGGATGGATCCAGGTGGGAACCTGAACCTTGGGGTGGGGGGCACCTTCCAGCTCTGCCGTGATCACCCCGGTACCAGAACCGCCCCCCCGCCTCCAAAGAGAGCCGGGGATCCCGGCAAACGCTGCGGGATTGGGAGCGGAGGGGAAGGCAGGGTGGGACTGAGGGGATCTGGTGTGTCCCCCCACGCCGGGACTGACCCCTGGAGGGGCTGGGAGGGCTCAAACCCGCCCCGCCGTCCCCGTTACAAACCCCAAGGAGCCTCAAGGGCACCGCGGGCCCGCGAAGGGGGTCCCGGTGCGGCCCCTGCGGGCAGATGTGTGTGTGGGGGCGGCCGGTCCCTCCTTCCCCCCAAACTCCCGGTACCGGGGTCCCTCCGACCCCCTCCACTGGCGGCCACGTGGGCGCATCGCCCCCTCCCCCCCCAGCCGCGCGCACGCGCCGAGCCGCGCCCGGCGCGCGCACGTCAATCACCGGCTGGGCGCGCGCACGTCAATCACCGGCCGGGCGCGCGCGCCCCCGCCAATGGCAGCCAGAGGGGTGCTGGGGGGGCCCGGCGCGCGCACGTCAATCACGGGCCGCGCGCGCACCCCGCCAATGGGAAGCGGCGGGGGGGGGAGGGGAAAGGCGCGCGCCCGCCCTGAGGGGACGCGGCGGAGGAGGAAGGGGGGGGTCGGTTTTCCCGCCGCTTCCCCCAGTTTTCCCGCCACCGCCTCCCCCCCAGCCCCATCTCCGGGAGCGGCGGTGCCGGAAGCAGCCCCGGGGCCGCCATCGGTGCCACCATCAGTGCCCGCGGAGCCCCGCGCGGGCCGGCGGGGCCCGGGCCCGCGGCGCAGCGCTCACCTGGGGCCGCCATGTTGGGACGAGGCAGAGAAGGCAAAGGACCCGGATGGCGGCGTCACGTGACCACGAGCGTCGCGCCCTGTCAGGGGGCGGGGCAAAGCGCGGGGGCGTGGTCTGGGCTGGGGGCGGGGCCTGGGGCCGGATGGCCCTGCGGGGGTGGGGCTCTCGGGACTGCACCGGGAACCTCCCACCGGGACCCCGGCAACGGCACCCCCAGCAACCGGGACCCTCCGGCAACCGGGACCCCCGGCAACGGCACCCCCGGCAACCGGGATCCCTCGGCAACCGGGACCCCTCGGCAACCGCGACCCTCCGGCAACCGGGACCCCTGGCAACGAAACCCCCGGCAACCGGGACCCTCCGGCAACGGGACTCCCCGGCAACCGGGCCCCCTCGGCAACCGGGACCCTCCGGCAACGACACCCCCGGCAACCGGGACCCCTCGGGAACCGGGACCCCTCGGCAACGACACCCCCGGCAACGGGGACCCCTCGGCAACCGGGACCCCCGGCAACGACACCCCCGGCAACCGGGACCCCTCAGCAACGACACCCCCGGCAACCGGGACCCCTCGGCAACCGGGACCCCCGGCAACGGCACCCCCGGCAACCGGGACCCCTCGGCAACCGGGACCCTCCGGCAACCGGGACCCTCTGGCAACGACACCTCCGGCAACCGGGACCCCTCGGCAACCGGGACCCTCCGGCAACCGGGACCCTCCGGCAACGGGACCCTCCGGCAACCGGGACCCTCTGGCAACGACACCTCCGGCAACCGGGACCCCCGGCAACGACACCCCCGGCAACCGGGACCCCCAGGCAACCGGGAGCCCCAGGCAACCGGGATCCCTCGGCAACCGGGATGCCCCGGCAACCGGGAGCCCCAGGCAGTGACACCCCCGGCAACCGGGACCCCCGGGCTGCTCGGAACTCCCGGTCACCGACACCTCCGGGCAGTGACACCCCGGACACCGAGACGCCCCAACACCGTCACTCCCCAGACCCCAGGACACTGGGAGCCGTGGGCACTGACAGCCTCTGGCATTCCCGGTCACTGCGACCCCCGACACCAGGAGTCCCGGACACGGGTTCTCGCACACACGGACAGCCCTGGCAGCGCCCCGAGACCCCCGACTCCGGCACCCTGGGGCACATGACCCTCTGAGCCCCAACACCCCCGGTCTATTGACACCCCAGGGACCCCCGGGCACTGACGCCCCCCGGCAGCTGCACCGGGATCCCCGGGCACCGAGACTCCCGGGCACGAGGATCCCCGCGATCTTCGAGCACGGGCACCACACCGGGATCCCGTGTCCCGCGACCCCCGTGTACCCCCGGGAGCGGCTCACGAAGGGACGGAGCTCAGGGCTGACCCCGGGGCCGGCGGGGACAGGGACGTTTTGGGATCCTCCCGGCCGGTTCTGGGAGATCGATGCCCCCTCGACACGGGTGGGGGACAAAAGGGGTGTCCCAGGGGGCATGGGTGACCGGGGATCGGTGTCGGGATGGTGACAAGGAGGGGGTACAGGAATCTGTCCGTCCCCTGACAGCCCCCCACACCCCGTGCCTCAGTTTCCCCCCAGTCTCAGCCCCGTGCCCCCACCCCCGTTTTCTCCCCAGAAGGACACACAGCACATCCCGTCTCCCATTCATGGGAATCACCACTTTATTTGGATCTGGAGGGGCTCGGGGCCCCCCCGCCCCCGGTTTTCGGGTCCTGTGACCCCCTCAGTACGTGCGGACCTTCACCTCCCTGGTCTCGGTGACCACGCGGTGGGTGGTCCCTGTCCCTGCCGTGGTGGCCGTGGTCTCCTTGTCCAGGGCATCCCTCAGGCTGCGGGGTGGGGGGGGGGGGTTAGGAGTGGGGGCACCCAGGGGTCCCTCCTCCACATGCCGGTAGTGTCCCCCCCTCAGTATCACCCAACAGGTCTGGGGGGATGGGCTGGGGTGTCCCAAAACCCCGGAGATTTGTTCCCTCTAGGTGTCACCACTGTCCCCTGGCTGTTCCCAAAATCATGTAACTGGTGAGACTCGGACACTTGGACATGTCACTGCTGTCCCCTGGCTGTCCCCAAAATCTTGTAACTGGTGGGATCTGGACACCTCATCACAGGAGGCTCATCTGCTCTGGGTGACAACGCTGTCCCCTCCCCCTGCTAGGGACAGCACCTGGATAATTCCTGGGATTACCCCTTCCCATCCCCTTCCGAACCCACATCCCCCCACCCTCTATCTCCATTTCCCCCTCACCTCAATTTCCACCCCACCTGAACCCCCACACCTGGATTTCCCCTTCACATGAACTCCCTCCCCCGAATTTCCCCCCCTCGAACCCCCGTACCTGAACTCGCCCCTCAAACTTCCTCACCTGAGCTCTCTCCGCTCGCCTTCCCCAAACCTGAACTTCCCCTCTCAGCTGAGCCCCTGTACTTGAATGCCTCCCCACATTCTCCCCTGTACCTGAACCCCCCGATCTGAACTTCCACCCCCTGTACCTGGCTTTTTTCCCCTCCTCACCTGAACCACCCATATCTGAACTGCACCCCCAAATTCCCCTGAATTTCTAAACTTCTAACACCCCATACCTGAACTTCTTCCCTCTCCACCAAACTCTCCCCAGTACCCTCTCAACCCTGAAGTCTCCCCTCACCTCAACTCCCCTCCAGACTTCCTCACTCACCTGAACTCACCCCCCTGTACCTGAACTTCCCCCTCTCACTGGGACTTCCACCCTAGCGGTACCTGAATTTCTTTCTCCCCACCCGAACCCTCCCGTACCTGATCCCCTGATGCCCTCCCCACTCACTTGAAGCCGCCGTCGCCGCCCTCCAGCAGCTGCCGATATGTCGCGATCTCGGCCTCGAGCCGGTCCTTGAGGCCGAGCAGCTCGCGGTGCTGCTCGTTCTGCCGCTGGAGCTCCGCCCGCACGTCCCGCAGCTCCGTCTCGGCCGCGCTCACCTGGAGCTGCACCTGCGCCAGCTGAGCCCCGGCCCGCGCCTCGGCCTCGGCCAGCGCCGCTTCCAGACCCGCGTTCTGGGGGGATCAGGGGGTACAGGGAGTCAGCAACCCCAGCATTTGGGTGGAAGGGGCTCATCCTCATCCCACGCTTCAGCCTCAGCCAGCGCTGCCTCCACACCCTCGTTCTGGAGGGACTGGGGGGGTTAAGGGGGTTTGGGGCGGGTGCACCTCGGTCTGAGCCTCAGCCTCGACCATGGCAGCCTCTAAATCCGTGTTCTGGGGTGTTCGGGAGGAAAGTTGGGGGGTTTGGGGGAGTCAGCACGCCTAAAATGGGGGATTTGGAGGATTTGCACCATGGAAATGGTGGGGAGTCAGCTCAGGCTCAGCCAGTACTGCCTCCAGGACCCGTGTTCTGGGGGTCTTGGGGGACCCTTCCAACCCTGAAAACTGGGGGTTCACCCCGAGTTTTGGTCAATGCAGCCCCTAAACCCACGTTCTGGGGGGATCAGGGGAGGATTAGGAAGTCTTATGGGGGCTCACCCTGGCCCGAGCCTCAGCCTCAGGCAGTGCCACCTCCAGCCCCAGGTTCTGGGGGATTCAGAGGGTTTGGGGATACAGGGTCAGGACCTCAAAAATGGCCTTGAGGGCTGGATTTATTGGGGGTTGGAAGGGTCTTGGGGCTCTGGAGCCATGGATTAAGGGGAGTTAGGTTTTTTGGGGGGAGTTGGAGGTGTGAGGCTGTGGATTGAGGGACTGGGGAGGGGTGAGGCTTTTTGGGGTACCTGGTTGCGCAGGGCCTCAAGGTCAATCTCGAGGGTCTGCAGCGAGCGGCGCAGAGCCCCCACGGTGCCTCGCGCTGTGTCCAGGTCCTTTGTGCTCTGCGTCACCTCCAGGGTGGTCTCTGTGATCTGGGAGGGACAGGAGGGGTCTGGGGAGGCCTGGGGACACCCTTGGGGTCTGGGGGGCAGTGGCCTCCATCCCACCCACCACAGACACCCCAAGGAGGGGCTGTGAGGGGTGAGACCACCCCAAGAAGAGCCAGACTCAGGCTTGGGGGTCCCACATCATGGTGGGTGCCCTAGGAGGGGCTCCAAACTTGGTCTCCCTAGGACAGAGGCCACCCCAAAAGTATCCTCAAGGTTGGCCCAGGATCCTCCTGGAGCAGTTCACCCCAGCAGTCCCCCTGGGGTCTCCACCCAGGACCCCCCTGGGTCTGCCACCCCTCCCCCTGCCCTTTGTGGGGCTCCTTTGGGAACCTCCCATGCCTGCCTGGGGACACCCCCCCAAAAGGGGTTTTCCGTTGTTTGGGACCTCCAGCTGACCCCCCATTGGGGAGACCCCTATGGACAATCATTGGGGACCCTTGGGTGTGGATTGGTGGGGTTTGGGGGGGTTTGGGGTCCCCAGCTCCCACCCCCTCTGCTTCTCCAGGTCCTCCAGGGATTTTAAGACCAGGGCATTGTCCTGCATCTGCAGCTCCCCCAGGACCATTTCAGGGCTGATTTTTGGCTGGGATTTGGTTTTCTTTAGGGTTCCCCACCTGCTGCCCCCACTGCTTCTCCAGGTCCTCCAGGTTTTTCTGAGCCAGGGCGTCATACTGAGCCCGCAGCTCTGCCAGGACCTTCCCCAAATCCTGTGACCGTGGTGCATCCACCTCCACCGTCAGCGCCGACTGCGAGGCCTGTGCCCGCAGCTCCTGCACTTCCTGGGGGCAGAGTGGGTCAGTTTAGGGTCCCATGCGCCCCTCCCCGAGTCCCCCAAGTCCCCTGGACCCACCTGGTCGTGGTCCTTGCGCAGCAGGATCAGCTCCTCGCGCAGGGCCTCAATGTCCCCCTCGAGCTGCAGCCGCGTCATGTTGGTGTCATCCAGGACCTTGCGCAGCCCCGCAATGTCGCTGTCCACCGACAGCCGGATGGCCAGCTCGGCCTCGAACCTGGCAACGCCACAGAGCAGGGCCAGAGCCACAATGGGACACGGAGCTGAGCCAGCCTTGCACCCGTTCATAGCTCTGTCCTTGGCCCTGTTTCTGTCCCCGACGTGTCCTTGTTCCCCACCCCCATCATCATCCCCATTTCCATCCCCAGCCCAACACAGCCTTTTCCCTGTCCTTGTTCAATCCCTGTCATCCTCAGCCCTGTTTCCATCCCCAACACATCCTTCTCCCCATCCCTGTCCCATCATCCTCATTTTCATCCCCATTTCCATCCCCATCACATCCCTGTCCCATCCCCATCATTCTCATCCTCAGTCTCATATCCAGCCTCATTCTCATCCTCATCCTCGTTTCCATCTCCATTTCCCTTCCCATCCTCATCCTCATTCTCCTCCCCATCTCCATTTTCAATCCCATCCCATCTCCTTGTCCCACCCTTGCCCTCATTTCCATCTCTAGCCCCACCTGACCTCATCCCATCGCTATCTCCATCCATGTTCTCAGCCTTGTCTCATTCCCTCTGCCGCCTCCACTCATCCCATCTTTGTCCCTGTCCCCATCCTCATTCCCATTCTTCTCCTTGTCCTCATCCTCCTTTTCATCCCCCATTCCCCTCCCTATTCCTGTCTCATCCTCTTCCTCATCTTCATCTCCAGTTGTTGTCCCATTCCTGTCTCCATCCATGTTCCCATTCCTGTCCCATCTCAATTCTCACCTACAACTGTCCCCATCCCTGTCCTTTTCCCTGTCCCCATCCAGTTTCCCATTCTCACTCCTGTTTCCATCTTTGACCTTGTCTTCATCCTGATTTCCATCCTCAGCCCATCCTTGGCCCTGTCCACATCCAGTCTCCATTCCCACTCCTATTCCATCCTTGTCCTTGTGCACATCCCATCTCCAGCCCCATCCTCATCTCTGTCTCCACCCCATTCTATCCCCCTTCCATCCCATTCAGTCTCCATCCCATCCTCATCCTCACCCCCATCGCCATCTGTTCTCCCCCTACTCCCACCCCCCCCATCCCCATCCCCATCCCCATCCCCATCCCATCCCATCCCATCCCACCCCATCCCTATCCATTTCCACCCTATTTCCATTCCCACTCCTGTTTCCATGCCCCATCTCCCTCACCATCCTTATTCCCATTTCCATCCCCACTCCTGTTCCCACTCCCATTTCCATCCTTGTCCCTGCCCTCATCCCCATCTCATCTCTATGCCCATCCTCGTCCCCATTCACACCCCATCCTCATCCCCACTCCATCCCCATTCCTACCCAATCCCACTCCTATTCCCATCTCCATTCCCACCTTGTTTCCAACTCCATTTCCACCCCATCCCCATCCCCATTCCCATTCAATGCCCATCTCCACCCTCTCTTCCATCATATTCCCACCCCCATTTCCATCGCCATTCCCACTCCATCCTCATTCCCATGTCTTCCCTGCCATGTTCCCACCTCCCTTATTCCCAGTATTCCCAGTATTCCCAGTATTCCCAGTATTCCCAGTATTCCCAGTATCCTGCCCTCACTTGACCCGGAAGTCATCGGCCGCCAGCCGCGCATTGTCGATCTGCAGCACCGTCCGTGCGTTCTCCACCGAGCTCTCCAGGATCTGGGATGGGACATGAGGACACCCATGGACCCAGGGGACACATGGACATGGGGGGACATGGCGATACGTGCAGATATACAGACATGGAGCAACAGATGGACACGTGGACATGGACATGAGTGGGCACAGGGATATGGAGACACATGGACGGGGACACATGGACGGGGACATGGACATGAGTGGGCACAGGGATATGGGGACTCATGGACAGGGGACACATGGACATGAGTGGGCACAGGGATACGGGGACACATGGACAGGGGACATGGACATGAGTGGGCACAGGGATATGGGGACTCATGGACAGGGGACACACAGATATGGGGACATGGACATGAGTGGGCACAGGGATATGGGGACACACGGACATGGGGACATGGACATGAGTGGGCACAGGGATATGGGGACTCATGGACAGGGGACACACAGATATGGGGACATGGACATGAGTGGGCACAGGGATATGGGGACACACGGACATGGGGACATGGACATGAGTGGGCACAGGGATATGGGGACACATGGACATGGGGACATGGACATGAGTGAGCACAGGGATATGGGGACACAGACATGAGTGGGCACAGGGATATGGGGACACATGGAGGGGAGGACACACGGACATGAGGACGCACAGACGGGGGACATGGAGAGCCACATGGACAAGGGTGGACACACAGAGACATGGAGCCACATGGACACAGGTGAACACATGGATATGGGGTGGGACAGGTGAGTGGGACACAGGGACGCGCTCAGGGACGCAGGGACACGTGTCACTGTCACCGTGGCAGGATGACTTCTCCGGCCCCCCTTCCCCGCAGGGCCTCGCCCCGGAAAAGCACCGATAACCCAGGGTGGGGGCGGGGCGGGGGGGCCTAGGTGTCGGGAGGGGGGGAGGGGTGCCAGTCACCTTGAGGAGGCTCCAGGAGGGGCTTTGGGGGCCTGGGGGAGCCTCATTTACCCAAAAATCGGGGTAAAAATGAACGGGGGCGCCTTTGACACTGCCCCACGTCCCTTTGCCCCACGCAAGAACAGCCCCGAGGGAAGGAAACCCCCCTGCGCCCCCACCTACGGGGACTCACAGATCTCCCCCAGCCCCCCCCAGGGACTTACAGACCCCCAGAGATGCAAAGTTCAGTCCTTTCCCTCCCCCCTCGTTAATGTTTAACGCCAAGCCCCCCCGCGCCCCCACCTTGTCCCGTAGCTCCTCGATCAGCTCCCACTGGCGGCTCCAGTCCTGGGTGCTGAGCCCCTTTTGGGCCATAAACTCCCGGATTTGGGTCTCCAGGCGCCGGTTCTCCCGCTCCAGGCGCCGCACCTGCTCCAGGTACGCGGCCAGGCGGTCGTTGAGGTCCTGCATCGCCTCCTTCTCGTTGGCCACGGCCCCGGAGCCCCCCAGGAAGACGCTGCCCCCCAGGCCGGCCCCATAACCGGCCCCATAGCCGGCCCCAAAGGCGCCCCCGGCGCTGCTCAGGGTGCGGGTGACGGAGATGCGGGACCCCGCGCCCCCCGCCCCCGCGTACACGCTGGCGGCGCTGCCCAGGGGGGCGAAGCGGCGGCCGGGGGCGATCCCGGGGGTCCCGAGGGTCCCGATCCCGCCGGAGCGGACGGAGCTGGAATAGACGGTGCGGCGGGACAAGCTCATGGAGACGGTGACACGACGGGCAGAGCCCCGGAGTCGCACGGACGGACGCACGGACGGAATTCCGGGCGGGAATTGTGGCCGGGATTTATAGCCGGGAGCGGCCCCACGGCACCTCCCAGGGCAGCGCTCCAGGGAAGGTGCGGCTGGAGCCGGCCCAGGGCTTTGTTCGTGCGGGATCCAGCCCCACAAAGGGGAGTGACGCGACAAGGAAGGGAATGGACCCCAAAACTTGGGGAGTGGGGTGTGAGGGAAAAGAATCAGCCCCAAAACTCGTGGGATGCGGGCCAGAGCTTTGGGATCTGACCCAGAACTGGGGAGGACCAGGGCAGGGGGAAGAGAATCAACCCCAAGACTCAAGGGGTGTGGGGTGGGTGGAAAGGGATACGACCCAGAACTGTGGGGTGGGGGGCAGAGGGAAAGGAATCAGCCCCAGAACTTTGGGGTGAGGATTGGAGGGATGGGGGTCAGCCCCAGAAGCAGAACTGTAGGATGTGAGGTGGGATTGGGATCAGTCCCGCACATTTTTGGCTCCCCATAGCCAGGCCCACATCACCCTACCAACCTTCACACTGCTGCACCCCTGCCTGACCTGAGACCCCCTCTTTCACCCTATTCCTGCCCTGTTTTGCTCCATTTTCCCCATTTTTTCCCTGCTCATGTTTCATTTACTGATTTTTGCCCACTTTTTCCCATCACTGCCTTGATTTATCTCATTTTTGTCCCAATTTTGCCCATTTCTCATTTCCCCCATTTCCCCCATTCCTGACTCTTTTTGCTCCATTTGACTCCATTTCTGCCAAATCTTCCCATTTTGCTCTTTTGCCCCATTTTGCCATCTTACACCATTTCCTGTCCCATTTTACTTGTTTTTGCTCTGTTTTGTTGTTTTGCCCCATTCTTGTCCACTTGAACCCTTTTTGCCTGATCTTGCCCTGTTTTACCCCATTCCCATCCCATTCATCTCTTTTTGCCCCATTTTCCCTGTCTCTGTCCAATTTTGCCCGTTTCCCCCGTTTTTTGCCGTTTCTCCCCATTTTGTCCCATTCCTTCCCCTTTTTCTCCCATTTCCCTTTTGCCCCACATTTTTCTCCTTTGCCCCATTTCTTTTTCTCCGCTTTGCCCCATTACTGTTTCTCCCAGTTATCCCCAATTTTATCCCGTTCTGCCTCATCTTCCTCTTCCCCCCCACACTTTTCCCCCCCTTTCTCCTCATTTTTCCCCCACTTTCCCCGCGGGGTCCTCGAGGTGCCGGACCCGAGGGGGTCCCTCCCGGGGTCCAGCGGCCTCGTCCCTCTTTGGGGACCCCTGGGACTCCCTGAAGGGTGCGGGGGGGTGTCGGGGCTGCTCCCATCCTCGACCTTATCGGGAACATTCCAGGCGTTCCCGGTGGGTGACGTCGTCCCCTCTGCTCCGATCCCGGCCGTGTCCCCCGGTCCCCAAATCCCCCATGTCCCTGTGACCCCTCAATGTCCCTCTCTTGTGTCCCTCCCGTGTCACCTGGTTCCCACTCCTCGTGTCCTCCCGTGTCCCCCCCATCCCCAAAATGTCCCCCATCACCTCACATCCCCCCCATGTCCCTCCGTGTCCCCCCTGTCCCTCCGTGCCTCAGTATCCCCAAGTGACGGCGATGGAGGGCTCAGCTGGGACCGTCAAAGCTTTAGGGGATCCCCTCTGCTCCTTGGGGGGACTCGGTGGTCTTGGGGGGCCGGGGGAGCGTCCGGCAGGGCCTGGGACCCACCCTTCGGGGTTATCTCTGGAAATTCCTTCCTGATAAGACGGGATTTAAGGCGGGATTTAGGGAGGGAGCTGGAGGGAGCCTCTGGAGGGGCGGAGCGGGGAGCAGATCGATGCCCAGCTGGAGGCAAAGCCCCTGGAGCTCTCCAGATCCCCACTCCAGGATCCCAAATCCCGGGTCCTGACTCCCAGGCCGCAGGTGCCGCACCCTCCCCGTGCCCAGCGTGTGCCGCCCTCGTGCCGGGCAAGTCTGGGCTGGAGCCACCGACGGAGCTGCCACAGCACGGACTGGCACCTGTCAGACCCACCTGAACGCACCTGAGCACCCCTGAACACACCTGCACACACCTGAACTCACCTGAGCACACCTGAGCACACCTGAACTCACCTGAACTCACCTGAACACACCTGAGCACACCTGAACAGACCTGAGCACCCCTGAACACACCTGCACACACCTGAACTCACCTGAGCACCCCTGAACTCACCTGAACACACCTGAACTCACCTGAACACACCTGAGCACACCTGAACAGACCTGAGCACCCCTGAACACACCTGCACACACCTGCACACCCCTGAGCACCCCTGAACTCACCTGAACAGACCTGAACACACCTGAACACACCTGAACACACCTGAACATATCTGAACACACCTGAACACACCTGAACACACCTGAACACACCTGCACACACCTGAGCACCCCTGAACAGACCTGAACAGACCTGAACACACCTGAACTCACCTGAGCACCCCTGAACACACCTGAACTCACCTGAACAGACCTGAGCACCCCTGAACACACCTGAACTCACCTGAACTCACCTGAGCACCCCTGAACACACCTGAGCACACCTGCACACACCTGAGCACATATGAACACACCTGAACACCCCTGAACACACCTGAACATACCTGAACTCACCTGCACACCCCTGAACACACCTGCACACACCTGAACTCACCTGCACACCCCTGAACATACCTGCACACACCTGAACACACCTGAACACACCTGAACAGACCTGAACACACCTGAGCACCCCTGAACACACCTGAACTCACCTGAACAGACCTGAGCACACCTGAACACCCCTGAACAGACCTGAACTCACCTGAGCACCCCTGAACACACCTGAGCACACCTGAACTCACCTGAGCACCCCTGAACACACCTGAACAGATCTGAACACCCCTGAACACCCCTGAACACACCTGCACAGACCTGAACACCTCTGAACAGACCTGAACACACCTGAACACACCTGCACAGACCTGAACACCTCTGAACAGACCTGAACTCACCTGAACTCACCTGCACACACCTGAACTCACCTGAACACACCTGAACTCACCTGAACACACCTGCACAGACCTGAACACCTCTGAACTCACCTGAACACACCTGCACACACCTGAGCACACTTGAACACACCTGAGCACACCTGCACACACCTGAACATATCTGAACACACCTGAACACAACTGAACTCACCTGAACACCCCTGAACACACCTGAGCACACCTGAACACACCTGCACACACCTGAACACACCTGAACTCACCTGAAGACACCTGAACATCTCTGAACACACCTGCACACACCTGAACTCACCTGAACTCACCTGAACATACCTGCACACACCTGAAAACACCTGAACACACCTGAACTCACCTGAACACCCCTGAACTCACCTGCACACCCCTGAACACACCTGAGCACACCTGCACACACCTGAGCACACCTGCACACACCTGAGCACACCTGAACCTGCTTGAACACACCTGAACACACCTGCACTCACCTGAACATACCTGAACACACCTGCACACACCTGAACTCACCTGAACACACCTGAACTCACCTGCACTCACCTGAGCACACCTGAGCACACCTGAACACACCTGAACACACCTGAACTCACCTGCACACACCTGAGCACACCTGAACTCACCTGAACTCACCTGAGCACACCTGAACAGACCTGAACATACCTGCACACCTCTGAACTCACCTGCACACCCCTGCACACACCTGAGCACACCTGCACACACCTGAACACACCTGAACACACCTGAACACCTCTGAACTCACCTGAACACACCTGCACACACCTGAACACACCTGAACTCACCTCCATCCATCCATCCCATGCCTTTTTGGGAATGTTTTCCCTATTTTGCTGCAGGGTTTGTACTGGGGACAGGCCCCATTGAGGCTTGGGTACGGGGTTGGGGACAGGGTTGGGACAGGGCTGGGGCCAGGGGCTGGGGACATTCCATGGGAACGTAGGATGGGGACATGGGCAGGGACAAAGATTGGGGGACAGGGGTTGGGGACATGGGCTGGGGGAATAGTTTGGAGTCACAGATTGGGAATGTGGTGCTGGGGACACAGGGTGGTGACATTGGTCCGGAGACTCAGACTGGGGGACCAGCTGGGGACGTGGGCTTGGGTCAGGGGCTGGGAACTGAGACTGGGAGAGACCTGGATTGGGGTCGGGGCCCCAGACTGGGTGGACAAGACTTGGTGATGTGGAGTCAGGGACTCAGACTGGGAGAGCCAGGTGTGGGGACACGGCGGGGACACGGCTGGGGACACTCCCAGGGGACACTCGGTGGGTCTCCTCCTCCAGGAGGGGGCGCGGAGGGGGCGGAGAGCACCGGGACCCGCATTTTGGGGTGAGTGCACCCCCGCGCCCCCCACCCGTCCCGATCCCCGCGGATCCCACGTCCCGAAGGGGTTAAAGCTCCGGTCCCTCCCCCCGCTTCTCCTCCCCCGGCTCTGGGGTAAACCCGAGAACCAAACCGGGAACGCGCCCGGAACCCGCCTGGCCGCTCCGCCCGGCCCGGCCCGTGTGCCCCGACCCGTCCGGCCGGTCCTGCCGGGGCTGCCGGAGCCTCCCTGCCCCGAGCGCGGCCTTCGGCCTCTCCTGCTCAGCCTTCTCCGGGCTCTTCCAGCTTACTCCAGCCGTCCTCATCCTCCTGAGCCTCTTCAGCCTCCTCCAGTCGTCCTCATCCTGCTCAGCTGAGGACCTTCTCCAAACCTCTTCCAGACTTCCTCCGATCTCCTCATCCTCCTTTTAACCTTCTCCATCCTCCCTGCAGCCTCTTCAGCCTCTTCCAACCCTCTTCCAACACCCCCTGACCTTCTTCACCCGCTTTCCAACCTCTTTCCAAACTCCCTCCTATCTCCTTTCCCAACTCCCAACCTCCTCCCAGTCTTCCTCAATCCCAGCCGACCTCCTCTCCCACCTCCCGAACTTCCCAAGCTCTCCAGCCTCTTTCCCCCTTTGCTCTGCTCCCGATGTCGGTGTCCATTCCCCGGCAGCCGCTCCGGAGCAGCTCGGCCGTGCCGGGCCGTTCCTTCTCGTCCCGCTCCTTCACGGCCGGCCCGGCGCTGAGGATGAGCACGGCCCCGGCCTTCGGTCCCTACGGGGGGCTCCGTGGCGGCTCCGGGGGGCTCGGGGGCTCCTCGTGGGTCCCGGGGGCGGGCGGGGGCATCACGGCCGTCACCATCAACCGGAGCCTCCTGGCGCCGCTGGACGTGGCCGTGGATCCCGAGCTGCAGGAGCTGCGCCGGGAGGAGAAGGAGCAGATCAAGACCCTGAACGATAAATTCGCCGCCTTCATCGACAAGGTGGGGCTGGGGGGGGGAACCACCCTGTGGACTGGATGCTGAGACCTCCTGGGGCACCTGGGACCTCCTGGGACACCTGGGGATATTGAGACCCTCCTTGGGACCCCCTGAACATCTTTGGGGACTTCCTGTACCCTTGGGGACATTGAGACCTCTCTGGGACCCTCTGAGTCTTAGCTGCGACATCCCGACCACCTCTGGGGACCTCCTGGTATCCCTGGGGACACTGAGAAACCTTTCCAGGTACCCTTCAGGGACTCCCCTGGATCAGCTGGGCTCCTAAGCACCTCTGGGGACCTCCTGAGATCCTCGGAGACCCCCCTTAGGGACACCCTGAGCCCCTCCTGACCCCCCCAAGGACATTCCAGCTTGCCCCGGGACTGCAAATCTCCACCTGCCCCCACCCTTCCATTTCATGGCCCCCTCCAGCCCAAAACATTCTCCCACGGGTGATTTGGGGGTAATTTTGGGGTTCTGACTCCCTTTCCCCCGTTTCCCCCAGGTGTGATTTGGGGGTGGAGGTGATTTTGGGGTGATTTTCAGGTATGGGAGTGCCCCTGACCCTGTTTTCCCCCCAAGTGTGATTTTGGGGTGTGGGAGCGATTTTGGGGTGATTTTAGTGTGGGGGGGTTATTTTGGGGTAACTTGGGGGTGTGGGTGATTTTAGGGTGATTCTGGGCTGTGGGAGTGCTCCTGACCCCCCTTCCCCCAGGTGTGATTTTGGCTGGTTTTGGGGTGCCGTTCCCCATCCCCAGGTGCGGTTCCTGGAGCAGCAGAACAAGCTCCTGGAGACCAAGTGGGGGCTCCTGCGGGCTCAGCCCCCGCCCCGCAGCAGCCTGGGGGGGCTCCTAGAGGGCTACGCAGGGACCCTGCGGCGGCAGCTCGAGGGACTCGGGCAGGAGCGGCAGCGGCTGCGCGCAGAGCTCGGCCACGTCAGGGGGCTCGTCGAGGAGTTCAAGGCCAAGTCAGTGTCCCTGAGTGTCCCCTGAATCCCCCCAGACCCCTCCAGAGCCCCCCAAAGCACCCTTTAGTCCCCCTGGGGCTGCACCTGCTGCTGACCCCACCCAGGCCACACCTGCAGCCTCCTGGAGGAATTCAAGGCTGTGTCTGTGTCCCCAGGTGTTCCCCCACATAGCCCTGTGTCCCCATCCCGTGTGCCCTCGGCCCTATGTACCCCTGGCCCTCGATGTCCCCACCGTGTCCCTGGGTCTCCTTGTATCCTCATGTCCCCACATCCCTGGTCCAAGTCATCTCTATGTCCTCACATCCTCCCATTGCCTTGTCCCTTTGTCCCCTTATGTCCCTATATCCTCCTGTCCCCATATTCCCGTGTCACCCATCCTCATATCCCTCCCTGTCCTAATGTCCCCAAATACCCACATCCTCCCTGTTGCCATGTCCCCATCCCTGCTGTCTCCGTATCCCTGTCCTCATGTCCCCCATCCTCAAGTGCCCACATCCCCTTAACTCCCATCCCCACATTCCCCCTGTCCCCATGTCCCCCATCCCCATTTCTCTGTGTGCCCCTGTCCCCCCATCCTTGTGTCCCCTGCCCAGGTATGAGGAGGAGATCAACCACCGCACAGAGAAGGAGAACGAGTTTGTCCTGCTCAAAAAGGTGGGGGGACCCTGAGGCCAGGGGGCTGCTGGGGGGTCCCTGGGATGCTGGAACAGAGGGGTGACATTGGAGGCGTTCCCACAGGATGTGGATGAAGCCTACATGTCCAAGGTGGAGCTGGAATCACGCCTGGAGAGCCTCACGGACGAGATAAACTTCCTGCGGCAGCTCTATGAGGAGGTTTGGGGGTGCCCGGGGTTTGGGGTGCCTGGATTTGGGAGGAGCCCCCCTGCTAAAGGCACCAACCCGTGCACAGGAGCTGCAGGAGCTGCGGGCGCAGGTGTCGGACACGGCCGTGGTGGTGTCCATGGACAACAGCCGCCAGCTGGACATGGCCGGGGTGCTGGCGGACGTGCGCGCGCAGTACGAGGACATCGCTGGCCGTAGCCGTGCTGAGGCTGAAGGCCTCTACCAGGTCAAGGTCAGGAGAGCACTCCCTGCTGCCCTGCAAACCTTCCTCCTCCTCCCTGCTCCCCAAACCTTCATCTTCCTCCTTGCTTACCCCCCAGTCCTCCTCCTCTCCGCCTGCTCCTCAAACCTTCATCTTCCTCTTCTCCCTAATCCTTCTCTTCTTCCTCCCTGCCCAACCCTTTCTCCACCTGCCTGCCCTAATCCTCTTCCCTGCTCACCCATCCTTCCTCTTCATTGCTCCCTGAGCCTTCCTCCTCCTCCCTGACCCACCTTTTTCCTCCTCCCTGGCACTTCCTCCTCCTTCCTGCTCCCTAAAACTTCCTCCTCCTCTACCACATCCTGAGCCTTCATCCTCCTCCCTGCCCCATCCTCTCCCTTCTTCCAAATTCTCCTCCCTTCCTGCCCTGAGCCTTCATCCTCCTCCCTCCTTCTCAAGCCTTAATCCTCTTCCTTGCTCCCCAATCCTACTCCTTGTTCCCAAGCCTTCGTCCTCGTCCTCCCTGCCCTGTCCTCCTCCCCCCTGTGCCTCAATCCTTCTTTCTCCTGGTCCTCCTCCTCCCTGTTCCCTGAACCTTCCTCCTCTTCCTTGTTGCATCTTCCTCCTCCTCCCTGCCCCATCCTCCTCCTTCTTCCTGCTTTACAGAAACTTCCTCCTCCTCCTCCTCCTCTTCCTCCCTGCCCTGGAGGGAGCGGCTGCTGCGTGGGAGAAATTCTGGCTGCCACATCCCAGCCTGGAGCGTTCCCCCCAGCGTGGGCTCATCCCAGCCCTGGGGCACTGCGGGGCAGGGAGGGGCCCCCATCTCCATTCCTGGTGCAGATCCCAGTGCCAGAACTTCCCAGGCTCTTTCATCCCCCATTTTGGGATGCTGCTGGAAAGTGGGGGCCCTCATCCCAATGGGATCCCAGATTCAAGCCCAACTGGACCCACCACATCCAGCTGGATCATCCCTCCCAACATTGCTGCAACCTGGCTCTTTCCTCTGAATTTTTGAGGTTCTGGTGGAAAAGTGAGGCTCCCCCCTCCCCATCCCACCAAGACCCTGACTCCAAACCCATGGTATCCCAGTGGATCATCCCAACTGGATCATCCCTCCTGGCATGGCCACATCCCAGCTCTTTCCTCCCCAGTTTTGGTGTACTGGGGAAGAGAAGGGTCCCCTCATCTCCATCCTCCTGAGATCCCAGATCCCAGTTGGAACATCCTTCTTGACACAGGCAAATCACAACTCATCCGTCCCAAATTTTGGGATGCTGGGGGAAAAAGAGGGGTCCTTCCAATCTCCATTCCCCCAGATCCCAGTTCCAAATGCAGCTGCACCCACCAAATTCCAACTGGAGCTAGAGCATCCCTCCTGCCTCCACTGCATCACAGCTCTTCCCTCCCAATTTTTGGGGTGCTTGTGAAAAAGGGGGGTCCTCCATCTCCATCCCCCCAAGATCCTGACCCCAGAACCAACTGGACCTACCACATCCCACCCTGGACTACCCCTCCAAGTTTGGCCACATCCCAACCTTTTCCTCCCAGTTTTGGGGTGCTGGTGGGTTTGGGGGATGCCCCACATTCCCACCCCCTGTTTGGTGTCTCCAGTATGAAGAGCTGAAGACGGCAGCTGGGAAGCAGGGAGACGACCTGCGCCAGACCCGCAGCCAGATCCAGGAGCTGAACCGGCGGATCCAGCGCATCCAGGCAGAGATTGAGGCTCTGAAAAATCAGGTTTGGGGTCCAACCTGGATGGAAATTTGGAGGGATACTGCCTCCCCTCCCCCACACATCCCCCAGCACCCCCTGGGAACTGGATTCCTGACGATCCCTTGGGATCTCATCTGGGAAATGGGAGGAGAGAGTTATGACTCAGAGATGGGCGGATTTTGGGGGGTGGAGAATACTGGGGGAAGAAAGGGGTGAAGGATAGTGAGATATGAGGGATACTGGGGACTGAGGAATACTGGGACACAGTGACACTGGACCACAGAGGATGACAGGACATGGAATACTGGGACATGGGGACACTGAGGGGGCGAGGGATGCTGGGGATGTTATGTCACAGGGACACCGGTCCGGGGGGATCCTGGGCTCACTGTCCCGTCCTGCAGCGCTCTGGGCTGGAGGCAGCAGTGGCAGAGGCCGAGGAGCGCGGGGAGCTGGCACTGAGAGACGCCCGGGCCAAGCTGGGGGGGCTGGAGGGGGCCCTGGCCCAGGCCAAGCAGGACCTGGCCCGGCAGCTCCGCGAGTACCAGGAGCTCATGAACGTCAAGCTGGCCCTGGACATCGAGATCGCGACCTACAGGAAGCTGCTGGAGGGCGAGGAGAGCAGGTGGGAAGCCCTGATCCCAAATCCCAGATCCCACAGGTGTCCCCCATCCCATATACTGCATTCCACATCCCATAACCTCTGGGCACCCATAGCTCACACCCGGTGTCCCATTCTCCAGCCCATGTACCATGCCCTTCATCCTGGATACCATGAACATCCTGTAATCCATGTCCCACATCCTGCGGGTATCCCATAGTCCATGGGCATCCCCCATTCCATCCCCCATATCCCATGGACCTCCCATATCCTCCATCCCATATCCCATGGACCTCCCATAACCTCCATCCCATATCCCATGGACATCCCATATCCTCCATCCCATATCCCATGGACATCCCATATCCTCCTTCCCATATCCCATGGACATCCCATATCCCATGGACCTCCCATATCCTCCATCCCATATCCCATATCCTCCATTCTATATCCTCCATCCCATATCCCATGGACCTTCCATGTCCTGTGTCTCGTGTTCCATGAATGTCCCAAACCCCCCCCACTTGACCATGTCCCTTATTCCTCTGCCCCCAGAAATACTTTGTTTGGGGAACCCTCCCAACCGCCCCACTTTGTCCATGTCCCTTAATGTCACTGACCCTGTTTAGGGGGACACCTCCCTGCCCAGATTTCACTGATCCTGTTTAGGGGGACACTCCCCTGCCCAGATTTCACTGATCCTGTTTAAGGGGACACCCCCCTGCCCAGATTTCACTGACCCTGTTTAGGGGGACACCCCCCTGCCCAGATTTCACTGATCCTGTTTAAGGGGACACCCCCCTGCCCAGATTTCACTGATCCTGTTTAGGGGACACCCCCCTGCCCAGATTTCACTGATCCTGTTTAGGGGGACACCCCCCTGCCCAGATTTCCCCCCCAGACCATGTCCTTTATCCCCCCCTCCATCACTGATCCTGTTTGGGGGACCCCCCCAAAACTCCCCCAGGCTGGAGGCTGCTGTGCAGAACCTGAGCATCCACACCAAGACCTCAGGGTACCTGGGTGAGTTTGGGAGGGTCCCTGGAACACCCCATTTTTGGGTGCCCCCCCATGTACCCCCCCTCACAGCTGCTCCCTCTTCCCCACAGGTGGATTCGGGGGAGGTTTTGGGGGGGGTTTTGGGGGAGCGTTTGGGGGGGCCATGGTCAGCTCAGGGTACTCGGTGCCCCCCCCACCCCCTGAGGCCACGGCCCCCCCCCAAATCCCGCGCCATCGTCATCAAGAAGATCGAGACCCGCGATGGGAAGCTCGTGTCCGAGTCCTCCGACGTCCTGGAAAGCTGAACCCCCTTTCCTGGGGGGGGGACCCCATTCCTTGGCTTGGCCAGCTGAGCCGAGTCCCCCTCTTTCTTGAGCAGACCCTTAATCCTGACCTGCTGAGGCCCCCCTGGGCCCCACTTTCTGGGGTATCCCCCATGTCCACAAACCAACTCCCCCCTTTCCCAGGGGGACCCTCCATGTTCCCTGCCCTCCCAGGGTGTCCCCCTAAGTCCCTCCTTTCCTGAGAGGGGGTCCCCATGTCCAGCCCAGCTGAGCCCCCCTTTCCATCCTGAGATGTCCCTCCATGTCCTGGAAAGATGGGCACGTCCATGATCTGACCTGCTGAGCCCCCCTGCCCCCCTTTCCTTCCCAGGACATCCCCCAAAGTCCAGGCCAGCTGAGCCCCCCCCCGCCCATTTTCCTGGGGGTCTCTCTGTGTCCTGGAGGGTCCCTCACATCCAGCCCAGCTGAGGCCCCTGGGCCTCCCCTTCTCAGGGTGTTGCCCCATGTCCTCCTAAACTGAACCCCATTTTTGGGATGGGGGGGTCAGGACCCCCATGTCCTGACCTTCTGAACCCCCCAAGTCCCCTCTTTCCTGCCCGTGGGGGTCCCCCCAGTTCCAGGCCACCTGAGCCCCTTCCCTGGGGGCTCCTGTCCATGTCCTGGGGTGCTCTTGGGAAGGGACCCCTTGTCCAGGCCAGCTGAGCCCATTCCCTTCCTGGGAGGGGTCCCCCCATTCCTGTGGGGGTCCCCACGTTCTGACCTGCTGAGCCCCCCCTCCCTGGTGTGTCCCCCCTCCTTCCTGGACCCCTTCCCTGAGGGTCCCCAGCTCCACACAGGACACCAGGCACCCTCCACTGACAACCTGAGCCAGTGCCCCCCCAGTCTCCCCCGGAGGGCTCCAACCCCCCATTGTCCCCTTCAGGCTGGGGTGGGGACTGGGGGGTCTGGGCCTCCCCCGGGGCTCTGCTCGCTGCTGGAATAAAACCTTGGAACTTCGGGTGTGTTGATAATTGCTGGGTGGAGGGGTGTGTGCCCCAGTTTGGGATGTTGGGGCTCATCCCAGGCTGCCTGGGGTGCTTTGGGGTGCTCAGATCAGTCTGGAGGTGGTGGGATCCATCTCGGGTTGTCTGGGGCTGTTTTGGGGTTTCTGAATCTTTCTTGGGGGACTGGGACTAATTTTGGTGTTCCCAGATCAGTTTAGGGGTGTCTGGGTCTGTTTGGGGCTCCAAGAATTTTAGAGTGCCAAGACCCATCTGTGGCTGCTGGGATCAATCTTGGGGTGCCTGGCTCCCTTTCTGGGGTGTCAGGACCAGTTTTGGGGTGCCAGGACCCATCCCAGGGTGCCAATACCTGTTTTGGGTTACCTGGATCTCTCCCAGGTGCCAGAACCCATCTTGGGGTGCCCAGGTCTGTGTCGGGGTGCCAGAACCCATCTGTGGGTGCCTGGGTTTGTTTTGGACTACCAGGACTCCCTCCTGGGGTGTCTGTGACCTGCTGAGGTGCCCAGGTCTGTTTTGGGATATTTTGGGGTGCCAGGACCCATCCTGGGCTGTCAGAAGCTGATTGGGCATGTGAGGGTCCCTCCTAGGGCATCAGAACCCTTCCAGGGGTGCCAGGACTTGTTTTAGGATTCCAATCCCTGTTTTGCATGCCAGGACCCATCCCAGGATGCCAGGATCCGTTTTGGGGTGCCACGGTCCCTTCTGGGGTTCCAGGACCCATCCTGAGTGCCAGGGTCTGTTTAGGGGGTTCCCTCAGGGGGTTCCAGGCCCATCTCGGGCTGCCTGGGTCTGTTTTGGGGTTCCTGGATCCCTTCTGGGGTGCCAGAACCAATTCCAGAACCTGAGGATCTGTTTGGGGGTACAGACACCCAGCGTGGGCATCAGAGTCTGATTTGGGATCTGTTTTGAAATGGCAGGGTCTGTTTTGGGGTGTCAGGACCACTTTTGGGATGCAAGAATCTGCTTTGTGGTCCCAGAGTCTGTTTTGGGGTGCCTCTGTCCCTCCAGGGGGGCTCTGTGGGGCCCTGTGCTCTCGGGATGCTCCTGCACCCAAAAACCCCCGGCTGCCCTCTGGGGTCCCCCCACTTTGAAGCAGCAGGGACAGCGACCTGGTTTGGGGGTCCCGCTGCCCCCAGTGGGTTTGGGGGTGTCGGGGTTGTGCCTTTTGGTGTTTGGGCTAGCGGTGATAGAGATTTGGGTGCTCAGAGCTGTCCTGGAGGTCCCCAGGGGTGGAGAGGACCCTTGGTGCACTGACCCCAAAATCGATGCTCACAGCGGACTTTGTCCTGTTAATCATCAACCAGCGGGGCCACGGACGGGGCTGGGGGAGGGGGGCGAGAGCAGATTTGGGGGTCCCTCCGTGGGTTGGGGGGGGTGAGAGCAGATTTGGGGGTCCCTCCGTGGGTTGGGGGGCTGGGAATGTCCACAGGGTCGGGAGGTGTGGCAGGTTTTGGGGTGTCCCCCCCAGTTCCATCCACGGGTGGGCACGTGGTGCCCCTTATTAGTGCTGGGAGAGGATTAATTAATTAATTCACTTAATTAAGGAGTGGGGGAGAGCCTGCAGTCCCACGGTACTCGGAGCCCTCAGGTCTCCACAGTTCGCACCCCGGGAGTTTTGGGGAGCTTTCCCAGATTTGCGGGGGGTGGGGGGAGGATCCCAAAGCTGGGAAGGGCTCCCTTAGACCCCCCGCCAGCCTCCCCAAATTCTGGGGAGTCCCTGAGCTCCTCGGGGGGCCCTGAGATCCGGGGGTGGGGGGAGGCTGAGTTTTTGGGGGGCCTTTGGGGTAAAGGGGGGTGCCTGGTCGGGGGATGTCTCAGCCCTCACTTAAGGGGGTGGCATCAGCGGGAGGGTTAAATCGGGGTCACCTCCCTGCGCTCCCTTTTCTGTCCCCTCATTTCATCTCCCCCCCAGTCTCCCCTATTTTGGGGGGGTCTCCCCGGGGTCCCCCCCTGCTTTCTGGGGGGGCGGGGGCTGCTTTGGGGGATTACAGGGTTCTTTGAGAGGGAGGGGTTTGAGGACCCCCCGAGCTTTCCCCCAGCCCTTCAGAGCCCTCCCGCCCCGCTGGTTTTGGGGTTCGCGGACGCTGGAGGGCGGCAGAGGAGCGGGAATGGACCCGTGGGGGGGGCGGGATTTGGGAGCCCCACGGTCTTGGGAGGATGAATGGGGAATGGGGGGTCCCCTCCCGGGCCCGGCTCCACGGAGAATTTGGGGGCTGGGGGGATCTGATGGGTTTGGGGGGGTCGGGAGTGGGGTCTGGGGTTGGATCTGGAGGTTCCTGGGGGGGTCAGGGGGTGAGTTTGGGGATGTCTGGAGCGGTTTGAGTGTTGGGGTCTGTGGGGGGGTCTGGGGGTGTCTGTGGTGGGCTAGACGTAGATGGGGGGGCTCTTGGGGGTTGGGGGGATGTGGGAGCTGGGGGCTCAGGGGTTTGGCTGCGGGAGCCTGGAGGGATCTGGGTGATTCCGGGGGGGCCGCGGTTTGGGGGGGTTGAGCCCCACGGACCCCCCTGGTTGGAAATTGGGAATCGCGGAGACCCTGCAGGGAAACTGAGGAAGGGATTGTTTGTGGGGGGAGCTCGGTGGGGCCTCCCCGGGATGTCCCCTCGTGCCACCCTCAGTGACGTCTGGAGTGGGAGAGGAGCCTCCTCCCATAACCCCTTCAGTGCCAGCACCCCCTGCTCGCTTCATCCCCCTCTGCATGAAGGGGGACCCCAAATTAGGGGGGGGGGGGTCTGCGGGGGCAGGGGATCTCTTCCCACCGCGCTGGGACATTGCAGGGGGATCTCGGGGGTCCCGGGGCACCCAAAGGGTCCTGGGGGATTTTGGGTTTATTCCCCCCATCACCCAAACCTCCCAGGATGGAGCTGCGGGTGCTGGTGGTGCCTGGGGAGGGAAACTGAGACTCAGGGACATTCCGGCGAGCACTCCCCCTCGCAGGATATGACCCCGAACCCGCTCTGGGGGTTCATGCCCGGGACCTCGGGGCTCCCCCAGGGCTGGGGGTGCAGGCTGAGACCTGACCCAGCTCACCCCAGGGGTGGGGCCGTGACTCACCTGCCTGCTGGGGCCCCTTCCCGAGGGCCCGAGGGTTTGAGCTCTGAGCCTTTTGGGACATTGGGAGAGAGGTGGGAGGGGAGATGCGGACACTGGGGTCCCTTTGGGTCCCTTTTGGGGGCAGACTGAGGGGTTTGGGGTGCTGGGGGAAATGGGAGTGTCTGGGGATGGGATCCTCTTGGGACTGGGGGCGTGGGGTGAGAGGTTTGGGGGTGCTGAACCATTGGGGAGTTGCTGGGGCCTCATGAGGGGTGATGGAAGAAATAGGGGAGCCCCTGCCCTGCAGGAGTCCCCCTGTGTCCGAGGGTGAGGTCAAGTCCAGGGGACTTGGGTGTTGGTGTCCCCCCAGATTTTCCCTGCTAGGGAGCCTGAACCCCCATTTCCACCACAGAGGGTCTGTCCAAGCTCAGACCCCCCAAATCCACCTCCTGAATGGGCTCTTTAACCCCAAAACCCAGCTCCCCATGGAAGGGACCCTCAAAATTCAGCTGCTCAGGTGGGCACCTCCTCACATAGACGTGTCCAGGCTGTTTATGGGGGGTCTCTGCCCCGTATTGGGGGCTGGTCCCTTTGCAGCCACCTGGGTGGGGTTTTGGGGTGCAGTGACAAGCCAGGGCCTGCCGGGGCAATTAACTCCTGTAATTAGCGTCGGGAGGAGCCGCCCAAACTCTTGATACTTTCACACGCACACCCCTGCACTCCTCCCCTCCCAGCACCCCAAACCTCTCCTGGCTCCTGAACATCCCCACAACCCCCTGAGACTCTGCGCCCCCAGACCCCATTTGGGGTCGGTGCTGCCTTTTTAATGGGGGCGAGGTGTGGAGTGGGCCCGGGAGTCGGGGAGCCCCCGGGAAGGGGGGCTGGGGTGGCTTGAGGTGTGGTCTTGATTTTGAGGGCCTGGTTGGGCTCTGGGGCACACTGCAGCTCTTTAGAGGGTGTTCTGGATTTGGGATCCCAAGGGATTGGGAGGGAGGGATGCAGGGATGCCCTGGGGGCAGCCCAGCTGTTTCCCACTCCCAGGAATCTGGGGAGGGGGTGATGCTGCAGCTGGGAGCCCCTCAATCCCCATGGTTTTCCCTCAAAAACATGGGATCCTCTCCACCTTAAGCACGCACCTGACCCTTTTAACACTGAATTCACCCCATTTTGCTGTCCTTGTTTGCCCCCCACGAGGGAAGAAACAGGGGGACCGGGGTGTCCAGTGGGTTGTTATTCCCATGGGATATTCACGTGGATTCCTGTGGCTCCCGCAGGGTCAGCCCTACCCTGTGACCCCCAGAAGGGTCCTCAGCCCCTCGTGGGGATCCTGCAGGGGCTGTCAAGTCCAAGTTGGTGCTCCTTCCTGGGGCTACCTCCCTGATGATCCCTAATCCTCATTCCCTGGGGTGTTTCCCAGGGCTGGGGCTGGGATGAGCTTTCCTCGTGCCTGGGCACGATGCAGGGTCCCATCCCTGGGCAGGGGGACAGCAGGAGAGGTGGCACTGATGGCATCACAACAGTAACGAGAGCCAGCCTGCTCCTGGGGGGTTGTGAGTGCTGGGACGGGGGTGCCATGAGCTCTGGGCTCCTGCCATGGATCCTGGGGCAGTCCCAGGGTACCGCCCCTCTTCTGCAACACCTGCTTTGATCTCCCGGGACCCACCTTGTTGTTCCAGCTGTCACCATTCCCGCTCCCAGCCCTGCAATTTCCCGGGTCGGCAGCTGCCAAAGGAGCAGCCAGGAGTTTCCGGATCTGATGTTTTCCCAGTTGAACCCAGTCCCAGCACAGTTTTGGGCTGAAATGGGCTGGATTTGGGCTCTGGTTCCGCTGCACATTTCCCTGGTTGGGACTGCTGGCCATCCATGCTGGTGGTCCCTTCTCCCGTGGGATACAGGGGGAAGCAGTGGGATCCAGTGGGATCTTGGGCTGCTGGATGGGTGATGGTGGCCAGTGTTGGGTGGGTGACGGTGACCAAGAGCGAGCAGAAGATGGTGGCCAGCTCTGAGTGGAGGATGGCCCTCCATGTCAGGGTGAGTGGGTGACAATGTGTTGGGTGGGGGGTGGTGGCCAGTGTTGGGTGGTGACGTTGCCTAGCACAGGA
Source organism: Catharus ustulatus (assembly GCF_009819885.2). Lineage (NCBI taxonomy): Eukaryota > Metazoa > Chordata > Aves > Passeriformes > Turdidae > Catharus > Catharus ustulatus. The sequence continues at coordinate 3,450,341 of NC_046251.1, read as the reverse complement.
TGGGTGATTGTGGCCAGCACTGACTGGGTGACAGTGGCCACCCTTGGGCCCTCGGCTTTGCTCCTGATGCATTCCTATCTCGGCAAGCGCTGGAGCATCCGGGATGCTCCACCTTGGAGCTCAGGAGGGATTTGGGACCGACCCCGTGTCGCAGGGCGGGCCAGGGCTCTGCTGGCCCAGCAGCTGCTTGGGCAAGTGCCGGGCTGGCTGCGGGCCAGCGGCGGGGCCAGGAGCTGCTGCTGGAGCCACCCTGGGAACTCCTGGCAGGAATGCTCTCCGCCCCAGCTCCAACAGGTTCATTCGGTTTTGGGGCAGATCTGCCGGTTGCGTAAGGTCAGGAGATGCCGCCGCCGCCTCCTCCCTCTGTTCAAGCCGCTTCTCTTCTCCAGCTGGAAAAGTGGGGAAGCCCGGAGGGTGGGAGAGGGTTTCCAGGTGGGGTTGGGGTGCGCAGGACGCGCATTGTCCAAAGGGAGCATCAGCTTCCCTGTTCCCTGCACTGCAAGTCCCCTGGGGCTGAACATCCTGGAGATTCAGGAATTCCCGATGAGATTCAGGAGGAAACACCGGGACGTGCACCCAGACCTAGATTTACATATTTTCAGTGAAAAAAAAAAAGCCGGGGGTGAACAGTCTCAGAGCTGAAACTGGTTCAACAAACCTCTCCCAATGAACGGTATAATCCAGAGCTGGATTTTATTGGCAGTGTGAGGCTGGGGGGAAGTTTTGGGACTTTTTATTTGTTTTAACGGTGGATCCTCAGTGGAGGCAGCTCAACACCTCATTTGAATAGAAATTTAAAGCAATTAAGCAATTAAATTGCGCTGTTTTAACAACGGGGTAGGCTGAGAGTGGCTTTGCTGAGTACCACATGCTGTGGAGGGACTGGAGACCCACAAGGACTCTCAGGAAACATCCCAAAATCCCTGGAAGATTTCTCAGAGGAGGGATGTCATCCTCCTAAATTGTGGGGCAGGAAACAGCCTTGACCCTGCTGGGGTGTTGCGCAACACAGATAAATTGAGATATTTTAGTCTCTGCAAATCCCAGTGTGTCCCACCCAGCTCAACCTATCACTCAGAGGAATCCAGAATGACTTCAAAATCCTTTCAGAAGGTTTAAGAAGGTTTTAAAACCATCTTTATTGACATAAAAGTAGTTTTAAAGCCCTGCCAAACACTAATGCTCCCAGTTGTGAAACACTTTGGACAGCCCACGTCACCTCTCCACGGAGCAGGAGGTTGAAACGGAGTGCATCTGAGGGTGTGCCTGGGAGCCTGGGTTTTTGTTGGAATTCAGTGAACCCAGCCCCTGTTGTCAGGCCGAAAATGACAGATTTAGCTAAAACAAGGGTTTCCCTTGAGGGCATGACACATCAGAAAGTTCACGGGGCTTTGTGATGGGTGTCAGCCCAGGGAATTTGAGTTGGAGTTTGGCTCCAACACCAACAATACTTTTGTTTTCCTTTGCTCTCTGGGGAGTGTTTGCAGGCAGGTCATGGTTGTGGCAAAGTGAGGAGGGCGTCCTTCCAAACCTGAAAACAATGAAGAGAAAGAAACAACCCCCCAAAAATGACATGTCCACTCCCCCTGGCACCGACCAACTCCCTGCGCCCATAAAAAGGGGAGACCCAGCAGCAGCTCCCACAGCACCTGGCTCCTCTTGCTTCCCAAGCTCCAGCCTCAGCCCTCTGCTCAGAATTTTGTGGACCCTCCACCATGTCTCGCCAGTCCTGTGCTCTTGGCAAGGGGTTCAGCTCCAGCTCTGTGTGTTTTGGGGGCAAGAACAAGGTCACATTCGGCTCCGGGCCCCGCGGAGGATGCCGAGGATCCGGCGGCGCTGGCGGCTTCAGCAGCAGGAGCCTCTATTCCCTGGGGGGCACTAAAAGCACCTCCCTGGGAGGATTTGGGGGGGCTGGTGGTGCCTGCAGAGGATTTGGTGGCCAAGGAGGCTTCGGCTTTGGGGCTGGAGCAGGACTTGGGGGTGGCTTCGGTGCAGGGTGCTTTGGTGGAGGCCTCGGCGGTGGCTTCGGTGGCTTTGGTGGAGGATTTGATGGGGGAGTGGGGGGCCAGGGCTTCCCCCCGTGCCCCCCGGGTGGCATCAGGGAGGTGACCATCAACCAGAGCCTGCTGGCCCCCCTCAACCTGGAGATTGACCCCGAGATCCAGAAGGTTCGGACACAGGAGCGGGAGGAGATCAAGAAGCTCAACGACAAATTTGCCTCCTTCATCGACAAGGTTTGGAGGGGCTTCACTCTGGGACTGTCTCTGGAGGGTGGGAATGACTGGAGATGTTCATCCAGGGGCACCCAGATCTGGGAGTTCCCAAATCTCCATAAACTGAAGGTATTTGGGGCTGTTTTTGAGGGGAAAATGGGCTATTTTATGGGGAGCATTAGGCTACTTTGAAGGACAAGGTGAAATTTTTGGGGTGTTTGGGGCTATTTTAATGGGATTTTGGGTGCTTTAGGCTTTTAAAAGAATATGTGATTTTGTGAGATTTGGGCTATTTAAAAGAAGGTGGGATTTTTTTGGGAATATTTTAAAGGAGATGTTGTGATTTGGAGTGTTTTGGGCTATTCTTGAGGAGAAGACGGGATATATAGTGAGTTAGGCTATTTTTAAGGAGATGGTTGGACTTTTTGGATATTTTGGTCTATTTTGAAGATGTTGTGACTTTTTTGGCTATATTGAACAAGAAAGTGCCAAACCCATGGAGCTTGTTGTGTTTCTCCTGTTTAGAATCTCCAAAATTGGGAAGGGTCGTGACCCCTTCTGCCCACTCACCCCATCCACTGTGCTCCTACCTGTCCTGTGGGATTGGGCAGTCATCACAAATTAAATGGGAATAAAATACAGAAAACACATGGGGAAAAAATCAATAAAAAGATGGGGTTTTGAAGGAAGAATTTCTCTTTCCCCACCTGTTTAGGTCCGGTTCCTGGAGCAGCAGAACCGAGTCCTGGAGACCAAGTGGGAGCTGCTGCAGCAGCAGGCTGGTCCAACGGGGGGCAGGAACCTGGACCCCTTCTTTGAGACCTACATCAGTGGGCTCAGGAAGCAACTGGATGGTCTCTCCAGTGAGAAGCTCCAGCTGGAGACAGAGCTGAAGAGCTTCCAGGACATGGTGGAGGACTTCAAGACAAAGTAGGTTGTTTGGGATGTCTGGTGATGAATGAACAGGGAGAAAAACTCACTTCAAGCAACCAAAAAGAAAAGAAATATTGATAATAATTTTCAATACTGATTTTTTTTCCTGATGGTTAGAAAGCATAGCATGTTTTGGGGAAAGTGAGTTTGGATGAAAAGTGGTGCTTTTTCAAGGTATTTCTCAACTTTTCTCAGATTTTCTCAATATATTGCTAGAATTGTTCTTCTTCTTGATGGAGGATCCTCCACTCTTTGTCTTCCTCAAGAAGGAATTCCTTAAGAATCAGTGACATTAATGAATTAATCAGGTGCTAAACCCAACTCTAATTTCCTTGTGGATTTCCTCACAATTCCTTCACTTAATATCATTCAGGATTTGAGGATTTCTGTGGAAGGTTGACATGAAGTAAAAAAAGAAGAAAGGAAAAAGAAAAATTATTTTTCTTATTTATCATAATATATAATTAATTTTAGTCTAAAAGTAAGAACATAGAATGTGTCCAGTTGGAAAAAGTACAACAAAGACTGGAGAAATTAATCCACTTGAGGAATTACAAAAGATACTGGGCAAGGAAGTCTGGGAATCACTGGAATCCATAAGCCTGGGATCAACCAGAGATTGTTGGGTGAAAACTGACTTTATATTTGGAGGAATGCATCTGGAAAATTTGGGTCCATTTGGGATTCTGGGGTGTCCTATGCAGGGCTGGGAGCTGAACTCCCTGTGAGTCCCAAGTCAGGAGATACCAGAGGGGCTGCAGGTGTTTGGATCTCATGGAAGGAACACCAGGATTCACTTCAGCAGAGCCAGAATTCCTCTTTCCAGGCTTTCCTCACCCAGGCACTGGAGATGCAGGAGCCAGGGCTTGTCCTGAAAGGCGAAGTGCAATTCCCTGTCCATAAATCTCCCTCGTGGCAGATCTATTTTTGCCGAGTTTATGAGTCTGAGGCCAACAATGTTCATTAGCCTGAGCCGGAGCCAAAACAAGCAGCCAGATTCCATCTCCCTCCTTCCCATCCACAGGTACGAGGAGGAGATAAACAAAAGGACAGCAGCTGAGAATGATTTTGTGCTCCTGAAGAAGGTGAAGTCGTTTTTCTTTATCTAAAGGGACTCCAGGAGAGCTGGAGAGGGACTTTGGACAATGGTCTGGAGGGACAGGACACAGGGAATGGCTTCCCATTGCCAGAGGGCAGGGATGGATGGGACATTGAAAAGAAATTCCTCCCTGTGAGGGTGGGGAGGCCCTGAAATGGATTTCCAAGAGAAGCTGTGGCTGCCTCATCCCTGGAAGTGTCCAAGGGCAGGTTGGAGGGGGCTTGGAGCAGCCTGGGACAGTGGAAGGTGTCCCTGCCCATGGAAGGAGATAGAATTGCATTTAAAGTCCCTTCCAATCCAGACCCTTCCATGAAATTTTAGATGAACTGGTGTGTGCCAGGCAGGCTTTCTCATCCCATTTCTGCTGCAGGATGTGGATGCAGCCTACATGACCAAGGTGGAACTCCAGGGAAAATTGGATTCTCTGTCGGATGAGATCAACTTCCTCAAGTGTCTTTATGAGGCAGTGAGTGCTCTGGGGACACCGGGGTAGGGGAGGGTTGTGGCACCATAAGGAAGCTCTGGAAAGGCTAAATCTGGATTGGGGATCACCTGCAGGAGCTGTCCCAGATGCAGAAGACTGTGTCCGACACCTCAGTGGTGCTGTCCATGGACAACAACCGGAACCTGGACCTCAACAGCATCATCGCCGAGGTGAAGGCGCAGTACGAGGAGATCGCCAACCGCAGCCGGCTGGAGGCTGAGTCCTGGTACCGCTGCAAGGTGAGGGTGGCACCTGCTGCTGGGGCTCTCCAGTGTCCAAGGGGGTGGAAGAACTGCTGGTAGCAGCTCAAACCATGACAAGATCTGGAATGCTGCTGGTGCTGGTCCACCCAGAGTGGACCTGGCCCAGACGTGCTCTCCTTGGCTTCCCTGCGATGGTGCGGGAGCAGCTGAGGCCACAATGGACTCAACGTGCTCTTCCTGCTTCACCCCACCAGTACGAGGAGCTGCAGGCAACCGCGGGCAAGCACGGGGACAGCCTCAAGGACACCAAGATGGAGATCTCGGAGCTCAACCGCATGATCCAGAGGATACGGGCTGAGATCGAGAGTGTGAAGAAGCAGGTGGGGGTTATGTTTTTTGAGCAATGGGGACGACCTCTTGGTCATGCCCATTAGAGCTTCCCTGAAGGGAAATAAGTGTGGTGGGAATTATTGGGCATGGAGGGACCTGGGAATAGCTGAGCCTGAGTGGGTCTGGCACGTGTTGCCCAGAGAAGTTATCCATGGAAGGGTCCAAGGCCAGGTAGGATGTGGCTTGGAGCAACCTGGGGTAGTGGAAAGTGTCCCTCCTCATGCCCCAGATCATCTTTAAGTTCCTGTCCATCCCAAACCATTACATGTTTCTCTGCTCTGGGATCGTGGTTTCATCTCTCCCCGGCTGCCCCCACCCCACTCATCCCGCCCGTGTCTTGCCCTCCAGTGTGAGACTGTTCAGACGTCAATTGCGGATGCAGAGCAGCGCGGGGAGGTGGCTCTCAAGGATGCCAGGGACAAACTGACCGAGCTGGAGACAGCTCTGCAAAAAGCCAAGGCTGACATGGCCCGACAGCTCCGGGAATACCAGGAGCTCATGAACGTCAAATTAGCCCTGGATGTGGAGATTGCAACCTACAGGAAGCTGCTGGAGGGCGAGGAGTGCAGGTGAGTGGGATACAGCAAGAATTCCAATGTATCCTGATCGATCAATGGGAAAAGTGTGTACCATCATCTTCACAAAACATTAATGGTGGTGTCATGAGCCAGGGACCATGGTCCTGTGCTAGGCCAGAGGACCAACCCTGACTTCATGGAGCTGGACCACTCCAGATGCTCTGGATCTCACACTCCATCCCTTTTCCTTGCAGGATGTCTGGAGAGTGCCAGAGCTCCGTCAGCATCTGTAAGTACTGTTCCCACGGGAGGGTGGCAGGCTGGGATTGGTGCTCCCAAACTTCTTGGTGGCATCAGAGGTAACCTGGTGCCTTTTGTTCCTCTCTGCAGCCGTGGTGGGCGGCAGCAGCTCCGTGGGAGGTGGATACGGCAGTGGATTGTGCCTTGGAGGAGGAGGAATTGGCTTTGGAAGCGGGAAAGGCAGCTGCAGCACGGGCGGTGCTGGTTTATGCTTCAGCCTGGGAGGGGGTGGATTTGGTGCCGGGAGTGGATTTGGCTCCCTGGGTGGGGGATCCAACTCGGTGGTGGTGGGGGGATCTGGCAACCTCCTGAAGAACGCTGGCCCCGCTGGCCGCAGGGCATAGGAAAGGAATCAACCCCCCAACCCCGGCACCCAGAGGAGAAAGGGAGCGAATTGCACGATGACCCCCCAGTGACCACTGAGTGGTGAGCACTGATGGCACCTTAAACACCGCTCAAACTGTGGCTGGGAGACAAACACGGCCAAATCCACCTGCTAAGGACTGAGATTCCCAACGGCAGCCAAGAACAGCTCAATCCCTTGTGCTCCTCTCCAGTGGCTGGACATCAAGGTGCCCAGGTCTCCTTCGGGAGCAGGACCCACCATTCACGGGGAGCCCCAAACCCAGCTGGGATGAGCCTGTGCAGCAGCACCCTCCAAGCAAGAGGAGCCCAACCACAGGCAGGAGCCTTGGCTTCTCTCAAACTCTTGTGCTGGATCCAGCCGTGGTGCAGCTTTAATCAGTGCCACTCATCAGCCCCAGCTCAAGCTCCAAAACAGGAATTTCCTTCTGGTGCCTTGGCCCAGCTGAAGATGTTTCTCTCCCAACTGACTTTTATTTTGCTCCCCGCCAAGTTTCACTTGGGCTGTTGTAAAATGTTTATTTTTACTCAGGGTTCACCTTTTCCTTGGGACCATGGGAACAATCGTGTGTGTTTGCTTAAGTCTTTCTCCTTGGCTTGTGCCATCCCCCAATAAACATGAGAGGCAGAAACCTGGTGTGGTTTTCTCTCCGACCAAAGAGTTTCGTGTTGTAACAAGCCTTGTCTTCTGACGAGATCTGAAAACATTTCCTGACTTTCTCCTGCCCTTTGAAGTCAGAATTTAAAGGAACTCAGGTGAAGGTGCAACCGGGTCTCCTCTCACCCCTCTCTGTCTCCAAAAATGTGGGGAGTTTTGCAGGAGGGTCTCACTGGAGAGGCTGAAGGGACGTTGGGTGCAGAGTGACAGTGACACAGTCGGGGTGGCTTTGGTGACACCCTGGGAATGAGCCCACTCCTGGCAGAGAGAAAGAGGCAGCCCCTGGATCCTCCTCTCTGTCCTGCAGGATGTCTGGACATGGCAGATTGTTGTCCCACCACTGTCCCCACCAGATCTGAGCAGACTTTCAGACTCTGTGGATTTTACAAGACTCTTCCCTTCCTCCTTCTCTTCCTAAGCTCTTTCCATGCTGGAGTTGGGATGTTCTCCAGCTATCCCACCTCCCCCTGGCCACTGCCTGACCGCACAGCTGCCCACCCTGTCTTCCAAGGTGGCCCCAGGACTGTGGTGCCGCAGCTGGAGCTCCCAGGGCACTCTTTGCACAAATCTGTGTGCTTTAGCAGCATCCCACCATGGTTGGTGTGAGAGAAAGAACAGAGAGGTCATCACCCCTCCAAGTAATTTGAAGCTAATTCCTTGGAATTCATGATTTTGGAGCCAGTCCTGCAGCTCTTCCTACTGTCTAGACTCACCAAGGGTCCATGGATTGCTCTTAAGGCATCCCCAAAAGGCAGCTGAAACCATGGGAAGAGCAAGACTTTTCCCCCCTGTTCCATCAACCCCCACCCCTCCCCAAAAGCAGAGTATTTGGATAAATTTTGATCCCCAAACTCCTGCTGTGGTTTGACCTCTTGCTCAGGAGACCTTGACTCACATCCCTGGCCAGCCACAGACTGCGCTTGGGGTGACTCATCCCATTTCTCCCATGTTCAGTTCTGAGCTGGTAAAGGCTGAAGACATCCAGTACCAGCAGTGACAGGCGGAATGTCTCAATGGAATGTCACAATGCTGCCAGCACGGGCTTGTCACTGCTTGGGTGGGGACATGGTTTGAGCGATGGTTAAACACTTGGAGAGTTGTAAAAGTGACCTAAAGTGGTGTTGAATGAAAAGGCATTGACTTCCCTTGGAGTCACCCCAATCCCTTGGAGCCACCCCAATCCAAACTCACTTCCAGCAGTGGCTTCTGCCTGAGAAGTGACAAAGAGCTTCTCCAGGAACACAAATGCCGTCGCTAAAACAAACACGCATACAAATCCCTCCCCTTTTGTTCCTGGGATCGCATCAGCAATTAGGGAAAAATTCTCCCAGGCCAAACACAGTGGTGATATAATTCTTGCCTCTGGTTGGAAGAGAGAAAATGTTTTCCATGGTTTGAAAATAGGATTGGATTTATTAGGGTTTGTCCCTGCCCATGGCAGGGGATGGACCAAGATGAATTTTAAGGTCCTTCCCAACCCAAACCATCCCCTGATCCTGTGATTTCATGGTTTCCTCTCAGTTATTCAAGGCCTGTTTATTTTCACCACATCATGGAACAGTTTGGGTGGGAAGTGACCTCTGAAGGTAATTTTCCTTCTCTGGGGGCTCCAGGACAGCTGTAGAGGGACTTGGAAAGGGCCTGAAATAATGGGATAGAGGGTGATGGCTTCCAGCTGGAAGAGGGCGGGATTAGATGGGATATCAGGAAGGAACTCCTCCCTGTGAAGGTGGTGAGGTCCTGGAATGGATTTTCTGGAAAAACTGTGGCTGCCACATCCCTGGAAGTGCCCAAGTCCAGGTTGGACAGGGCTTGGAGCAGTGTGGTCTGGTGGAAGGTGTCCCTGCCCATGTCCAGTGGCAGGGGTGGGATGGGATGACCTTTCCACTCCTTTCCCACCCAAGCCATTCCACCTGTGCAAGTGTTCATGTTTGAAGCAGGAGGTGATGTTGATACCCAAATCCCAGTTCGATTTCCTAAGCTTGGCTGGAGCTGTGGCCGTGACTCAACACTCTGCGTTATCTTTCCACGTGCGCTCGGGGCTCTGCCGTTTGCTGACTCGGGAACTCTCCTCCCCTGGGAACGAGAGAACTTTCAGATCGTGTCATCCCTCCCACAGAAGGAGAAAAAAAACCCCAACAAAAATCCCCCAGGAAAGTGTAACCAGGGGTTTGATAATGCTGAGGGAGGTGGGTCTTGCCTGGGCTATTGGGGGACAGTGCTTCAGCTCCCATTTTTACTGTCTGTTTATTGATTTCTTGTCTGTTTATTGATTTTTTGCCTATAAAACCCTCTATTCCCACAGTGAAGTTTTGGATATTATATACATTTATTTTTTCAAAAGTAGGACTTGATGATCTTGAAGGTCTTTTCCAGTGTTAATCCTCTGATTCCATGATTTTTCTTAGGCTTCTACCTCCCCAATCCACCTCCTTGAGTCCTCCCAGACCCACAAAGGTCCTGGAAGTGGGATAAACACAGGGAATGTGATGTTTTCCAGTGGAAATGCCAGTTTAGCTGCATGTCCGGGTCCCAAGGCACTTTTGGAAATGGGTGTCTGGGCGATATTTTTAGAGGTATTTAAACATCTAATGATACCAGAAGTTGCTGGTGTGGATTTTCCAGAAGCTCTTAATTAACATGTGTTGTGTGAGAGTTCTGAGACCTGCACCAGATGGCTGCAGCACAGATAGGTGCCTGCAGAGCTGTGGGTTTGAACGTCAATATGTCCTAAAAAGTAATTAAAAAATATTTTTTCTATAAAAAATAAAATGAGACTAATTGTTATTTGACAAGCAAGGCAAAAGGGTGGATCTGTGATGGATTTTTGGATTGAATGACTTACAGAGTCAGCCTGAATCATTCATGATTCTGTGAAGGGTGGTGCATGGCCAATCCCTGGAGGTGTCCAAGGCCAGGTTGGATGGGCTTGGAGCCACCTGGGATAGAGGAAGGTGTCCTTGGCCATGGCAGGAGGTGGAACAAGATGGGATTTAAGGTCCTTTCCAACCCAAGCCATTCTGAAACTCTGTGATGGATCATAGTCTGAATCCATCCTCGGCTGGGAATTGGAACTAGAGGATTCTGACAAACTCCTACCTTTCTAAAATCTTCATCTGCCAAAGATATATTGGCATAAACACCAAATATAAACACCAAAATAAGTGAAACAGCTAAAAAGAACGGTGATTCCTCCAAGCCCTATGCTCTCCTCATTTCCACATCTCTATAAGTGAGTCGAGCTCTATTAATCGCATTTTAATTGTTCCAGGGTGTGCAGCAAGGTTTAGGATTCCTCCTCCCAGTGTGTTCCTGGGGCTGTCCCTCCATCTTCCTGCACATCCAACCATGGCAGCCAGTGCCTAGCGTCTTCTCATGGTCCTGAAAGCTTTCACAAAATCCTACATGTGTTTCCCACATCGAGTATTTCCTCACCCGTGCCGAGATTGTCTCGGCATGAAGACAGTGGGACATGCTTCAGTCCAACAATAAATGAATTTCCAGTGCCAGCACCAGCATCTCGTCACCAGTGAGGTTTTATTTATCAAAAAGGTGCAGAGCCTCATCAAAATGCAATTTGCTGAGCTCTGGCTGTAGATTGAGAAACTCAATTCTCTGAGCCAAAGGCAATTTTCCAAGTAAAAAGAAGGCTGAAGGGTGTAACTTAGGTGTGTTTTGGGAATTGTGAAAGCCAGGCTACAACTTGGCATGAGCCGCTGTGCCTGCCTGCAATGGGGCTTTGGAGTGAGAGATTTAAAGATAAACACAAGCAGGGAAACAACCCCAGAGGATGAAAGGTGGAAAACAAACGCCTGGTGTATCCCAGGGAGGCTCTTGCTGCCTCACAAGGTGTAAGATTCCTTACTCATGGCGTGCTGGGAGCCCTAGTTGGATCTTTTTTGCCTTTTCTCCTGCATTAGAGGGTGTGTTTCTGGGTAGGGTCAATGTTTGGCAAATTGGAGATGGAAATCTTTAGCCACGCCACGCTGATGAAGACAGGACCTGTCTCCTCCTTCACGCCCATGCAGACCCAGCCCACCTCCAAAAACACATAAAAGGGAGCATCCGCTGCCCTCCAGCCAGAGGGACTGACTTCCCTTCTTCCACCCACCTCCTCACCCACAACCCCGTTGAGCTCCTCACCTTCTCCATTCTCGGCTCCTTTGAGGATAACCAGCCATGTCTCGTCAGTCTGTCTGCAGGAGCTTCGGAGGGGGGAGCAGAAGGGGCTTTAGCTCCTGCTCTGCAATCGGTGGCGGCTTTGGAGGCGGCAGCCGGAGCAGGAGCAGCTACAGCTCGTACTCAGTGTCCAGGGGATTCGGAGGTGGAGGACGGTGCGGGGGCTTCGGCAGCCGGAGCCTCCACAACATGGGGGGCAGCGCCAGGATTTCCATGGGCGGGTGCTACGGCGGCGGGTACGGCGGCAGGATGGGCGGCTTCGGCGGGAGCTACGGCGGGCTCGGCAGCTTTGGGGGTGGGATGGGTGGTGGAGGAGGAGGAATGTGTGGCTTTGGAGGAATGGGTGGAGGAGGAATGGGTGGTGGAGGAGGAATGGGTGGCTTCAGTGGAGGAATGGGTGGCTTTGGTGGCGGGATGGGTGGTGGAGGAATGGGTGGCTTTGGTGGCCCAGGCTTTGGCATGGGTGGCCCTGGGAGAGGTGGCCCTGGGATCCAGCCAGTGCAGATTGACACGACCCTCCTGCGTCCGGTGCACGTCGAGATTGATCCCCAGATCCAGCAAGTTAAGAACCAGGAGAAGGAGCAGATCAAGACCCTGAACAACCAGTTTGCCTCCTTCATTGACAAGGTGAGAGGGTGGGATTGTACCTGATTAAGGTCAAAATTAGGAGGAACCTCCCAGTAGCACAGAAATGTTCTTCTGGAGCTAAATCCCAGCAGGCAGAGAAGCTTGAGCAGAGCCTTTTCATTAAGGGAAGAGATGGGAATCTCTCCTCCACACAAGATCAAAGCAATGTCTCCAGGGCTTTCATCTGCCCTGTTGCACCAAGCTCTACTCTGAGGTTACTCTCGCAAGCAGGTTCAACACCTCCAACCTCCGCAGGTTTCGGGCACAGATTCTCCCTCCTCCACCATTCTCTACCCAAATAACCTCCCATTTAAGTATTAATTTATACATTTTTCTCTTTGTTTTCAAATCTCCAGGCTTTTAAAACTAGGCTGGAGATCAGATTTCCACACTGCCTGCAATGGGGATGGACTTGGAGTGAGGGCAATGTGTAAAAGCTCCTTTAAGTAGAAAATTACTAGAAATTTCCTTCTTTTCCTGATTTTGAAGCTTAAGCACCAACAGAAATTTTAAAAAACATATCTAATTGGTTCTCTAATCACCATGCAAATCTTTCTGAGTGATGCAAGAGATGTTTTGGTGGGAGCTGCTCCTGTGTGATGGTGGCTCCTCTGTGTCTTGGCCGTAGGTCCGATTCCTGGAGCAGCAGAACAAGGTGCTCTCCACCAAGTGGGAGCTGCTCCAGCAGCAAGGGCCATCGGGGCCCAGGAAGAACCTGGATGTGATCTTTGAGAATTACATCCAGAACCTGCGGAGGCAGCTGGAATCAATCCTGGCCCAGCGGGGCCAGCTGGAGTCGGAGCTGCAGAACATGCAGCAGTACGTGGAGGATTACAAAACCAAGTGAGTGTGGAGCCAAGAGCAGCTCAGGCAGCTTTTTGGTCACTTTAATTTTCCCCAACTGCTTTTTATGGTGGTAGTGGAGACAGTTTTTCAGCCAAAATATTTTAATTTAGGGATTTTTCTCCCTTCCAGTTTGTTTCTCATGGCCTTAGGCAGGAAAGTCCCCGAACTCAATTTGCACTTTTCCTCTCCATAGGTATGAGGAAGAGATCAACCGGCGCACGACAGCCGAGAATGAGTTTGTGGTGCTGAAGAAGGTGAGTCACAGGCACCACCAAATTATCCCCCAATATTTGGCTTTACCTGTGCTTGAATGGGAATTGTGGAGTTTTCAAGATCTCCCAGCTGATGTCTGGAGTCCCTTATATTCAATTTGCATAATAGGATGACACCATAGCATTATTTATTTTCAATTATTTATATACGTGGTTGTAGAATTATATATAAACATAATGATGTCCCAGTGAATAGCATGGTGAATAACACCAAACCCTCAGCACAGAGGGCAATTCCCACAAGCCTGAAGGATTCCCAAGAGGAAAAACCTATTTTCTCTGGGATCTTTCCTTTAGGATGTGGACAGTGCCTACATGACCAAAGTTGAGCTGGAAGCCAAGGTGGGAGCTCTGACAGATGAAATCAACTTCCTGAGGTGCATCTATGAGGAGGTAGGAGCTCTCTCTTCTCTGTGGGGGCCAAAATTGTCATCAGATGTGTGGTAGCCAAGGACACTGAGGTTGGATTTAGGCTGAGATGGTGCCTCTGACTCATGTCTTGGTTGCAGGAGCTGTCTCAGATGCAGACGATCAGTCGGGATCTGTCCGTGGTGGTGTCCATGGACAACAACCGGCACCTGGACCTGGACAGCATCATCGAGGAGGTTCGGCGCCAGTACGAGCAGATTGCCCAGAGCAGCCGGGCTGAGGCTGAAGCCTGGTACCAGAGCCAGGTGAGTCAGGGAGCAGTCGAGACTCCTGGGTGTGGCTGGGTGAGTTACAATAATTTATGGCTGGATGAGACAGCTTTTCAAGCTAACGGGGCTGGAGCTTGTGGTGCAAGGAAGGTCCAGAGGGGTTGAGCTGCTTTTGAGGGATCTGACTCATTGCTCCCAATGCGTCCCAAACTCACTGAGGTGCGTGGCACAAACTGATGCCTTGAGAGGCTACCTAGAATAGAGGCTAGACAGTGCTCAAGGAATAAAGCAGGTATTTATTAAAAAGTTAAAACGGTCTTCACAGGATACACCTTGGGCAGTACAAGAGCCTGGCCAAGGCTACATTCAAGATGTATGATGGATCGCACATTTTCATACTTTTATAGGTTTTGGTCCATTTCCATATTGGGGTTAGTTGTCCAATTGCAGCTCCAGGTTCAACAGTCCCATCCTCCCAGATTGCTCTCCTCAATTTGCTACTGTTTGCACTTTTTGGGCCTGAAGCTGCAATGGTGTCCTTGGTTCTGGGGCTAGAAAAGGATTTTTTGTCTGACTGAACTGGGAGGAGAACTTGCTAACACTTTCTATGAGGTTCAGCATTAGATACTAATGCAGTACAGAATCTGGAATATATGAAAGCTAAAACTTAAGGCATCAAAACTTCTTGATAAAAATGCCCGCAAATGCACCTTAATGAGAAAATTCCAGCCCAAGTGGCTTTTCAGATGCCAAGAGATGCTTTTTAGTGTCACAAAGGTCCATTTCAAAGCTCAACCCCCATGACTGAGTCCTAGAGCCACCTTGAACATTGAGCTGGGCATCCATCGGCAGCACAGGGGGCCCATAGAGACACCTGAGCCTTGAAACTGGGGCCAAATCTTCTCGAGGCACCAGGAACGTGTCACTGATGGGTCATTGTGTCTTGGTGCCTTCAGTACGAGCAGCTCCAGAGCACGGCTGGCCGGCACGGGGACAACCTCCGCAACACCAAGATTGAGATCCAGGAGCTGACCAGGAACATTCAGAGGCTGCGGGCTGAGATCGAGAACGTGAAGAAGCAGGTGGGGACTGCTTGGTGTCTCAGGGATGAGGTGGAGGACATGAAGAAATGAAGGGGCTGGTTAGTGTCTCAGGGGAAGGTGGCAGCAGGTTGGATCACAAATGGCCATGAGTGGGGCAGAAACCTTCCATCACCCCAAGTTCACTTCATCCAGATGTTTACTTGCCTCCTGATTTCTCCTCTTGGGGGTCTAAGGACTGATCATTAGGGGTAAATTGAGGTCTGAGAAAGCTCCCGTTGTGCTCCCCAGAACCAGCAGCTGCAGGCAGCCATTGCTGAGGCTGAAGAGAGGGGAGAGATGGCTCTCAAAGATGCCAGGTTGAAGTTGGAGGAGCTGGAGAGCGCCCTGCAGAAGGACAAGGAGGAGCTGGCTCGCCTGCTGAAGGAGTACCAGGAGCTGCTGAATGTCAAGATTGCACTGGATGTTGAGATTGCCATGTACAGGAAGCTGCTGGAGGGGGAGGAGAACAGGTAAGCAACTGAGATCTCATTGGGTGTTGTGATCTGCACTGGACACCTGGAATACTGACTGTAATCCCAAACCAATTCTTTGGGCTGATGGGTGGATGTTGTGATTGATGCTGCGTGGGATGTCCTGGGGGTCAGGACCCATATTTGGCTCCCTAGAGGCGGCAGAGCTGCTGCCCCATCTCTGCCACTGCTGAGTTTTTAATGAACCTCAAATCTGGAGAAACCTCGTTGTAAAGAGGAAATGCCAACCCCTTCCCTCCTCCAACCTTTTAGTGATTCCAAAGTGGCTTAGGAGGGTGAAACAGAAAAATTATTTGATAGTGGAAACAGTTTAAAGTTTTTACAACCTCTCATTTGTTGGGTAATTAAAATATCCAATTTCCTTCACAGGTTGTGCAACGATGGCATGGCAAACGTCAATGTGTGTAAGTATCTGCCCCGGGGTCCCGCAGAAAAAGCACCAGACTGTTTCTTCAGAGACAGAGCCTGAGACGGGGCAATGGGAACATAACCTGTGCTTCTCTTGCAGCTGTGGTGGGCAGGACGACTGTGTCTGGAGGCCGAGGAGGCATGGGAGGAGGATTCGGAGGCAGCGGCATGGGAGGAGGATTCGGAGGCGGCAGCTGCGGAATGGGAGGAGGATTCGGAGGCGGCAGCGGCATGGGAGGAGGAATGGGAGGAGGCGGCATCTGCGGAGGAGGCAGCAGCTTTGGAGGAGGCAGCATGGGCGGCAGCTGTGGCATGGGGGGAGGAATGTACGGCGGGGGCTTCTCCTCGGGCAGCGGAAGGATGTGCGGCTCCGGCGGGGGATCCTCCTCCGTGCGGAGATGCGTCACCACCACCTCGGTCAAATCTTCGGGGGTGAGATTCTGAGCCCCGAAGGTTGACAAGGAAAGAAGCATCTCCTCTGTCCTCCTGCCAGCAGCCCAGCCTCCCGAAGCCCAGCTCCGCTGTCCTGCAATGGGATGAGCTGTGTCCCTCCCACGCAGCTCATCGCAGCTCCTGGTCCCAGCCGGGGCTTTGGTGGCGGTGCCGAGCGTGTCCCGGCACCAGGAGCTGCCTGGCAGGAGGGGCCGCTCTGCCTTCCTTGCTGTGTTGTACATTTCTTGTGGCAAATGTGTATAAAACCCCTCTTTCCTTCTCTCTCCTCCTGTTCTGTGTCCCTGGGGTGCTTCTGTGTGTGTCCATCCAGCTGTTCCCTTTGCAGGCCTTTGGGGTCAGGGTGGGTGTGGGGCAAGCAGGACTCATCCCTTGGGGAGGGGGGCATCTCAGGCTGTGGCCAGAGGGATGAGCTGGCCCAGGGTGGAGCTTCTGGGCAGCTTTGCTCACCTGGGAGCTCCAGGTGTGCTGCCAGCAGGGGCTTCCCTGGAGCTCTGGCTCCCATTCCACTTGTCCCAGCTGCCGGTGACACCTCACACACAGCTGGGCTGTTCCTAAGGAGAACAAAATTGTCCTTCGGTGCCCAGATCCCATGACACAGAGCGAGATGTACTGTCCCCACCTCCCCACCTCCTCCGTGGGCTGCCTCCTTCCTTGTGATGTTGCCATTCCCAATAAATTGCATAGAATATTCACAATGTGGTTGTGTTGGTGCTTTGGGAGCTGCTCTGGGCAGGGGGGGAGAGGGGGTCATTCTCCTGCCCATCCCTCTGTTTTGAGGGAACAGATCAGTGATGGGGATGGATCAGGGCGGGTGCCCCAGCTCAGATGATGCTCTTAACTCTCACCTGGAG
Organism: Catharus ustulatus; assembly: GCF_009819885.2. Classification (NCBI taxonomy): domain Eukaryota; kingdom Metazoa; phylum Chordata; class Aves; order Passeriformes; family Turdidae; genus Catharus; species Catharus ustulatus. The sequence continues at coordinate 3,433,333 of NC_046251.1, read as the reverse complement.
GCAGTAGCCTGTATCTGGAATGCCGGGGATCTGGATGCTCCCGCTGAACAATGACAAATAAGAGCCCAGGCTGGAGACCTGGAATCATTGAATGATGGAATGGTTTGGGTTGGAAGGGACCTTAAAGATCATCCCATTCCAACCCTCTGGTGCAAACAGGGACACCTTCCACTAGATGAGAGGTGTCCACCCCTTGGACCAACCAACGTAATTAAGTTGCTGCTTCCAAGGTTCTTGTGGGTCATCTCCAGGTACTGGGGACTTTGACCTGTGTTAGGCAGAGGAGATGGCACCAGTGTTGCCGTGTGCAGTGGTGGGAGGGCAGGTGGATGTGGATCAGGATGTTGGCCAAGCACCTGGTGCTGGCTGCAGTGAGCCACAAACTCTTGTGCCCCAGGATGAGCCATGATTCCAGCCGTGGGAACGCAGCGGGCTGGGAAGGTGTGATTCACCCCATCCATGAGCTCAGGCACCATCCTCTCCCTGAGAAGTCGAGTAATTTCCCACTGGCTCATCATTGCTCCAAGAGCAGGAGGGAGAGATTTCGAGGAGCTCAGGAGGGGCTTTGGGAGGGGAGTCTGGAGTGTTTTATCTGAACTGTGCTGCAGCCCCTCCACCACCCGGAGAGATCAAAGAGGCAGAAAATGCTGTCAGTGATGGTTCAGGAGTCCCACAACAGCCTCTGGGAGCTGCTGACATTCCCAGAGTGGTTCAGGAAGCTGCAGACTGAGGAGGAGGAGGTACAGGAAAGGCAAGAGGAAATGACTACAGACTTCTTGGAAGGGAGAATTCTCCCGTTAGAACCCCCGCAAGAGGGTGAGGGTGCCCAGGGTTGGGGAACGTGGCTGGGTTTGACCCAACAAGAAGATGCCAAGAAGGCTCTGAGAAGCTGGTGTTGTGCCAGGAGCACTTTGAGGTTTGGCTTGGGGCAAGAGTCACCTGTTTTGGTGCTTAATTTTAAGAGTCAGTTTCTTTTCAGCTTTAAAATCCAGAACACAGCATTGTAGTGCCATGTGAGGAGTCATTGCAACACCTCCTCTGTGCAAGATCCGTGACAGGAGCTGTTGGCTGGGTCAGATGCAAAGCTGGAGCGTGGCTTTGCTTTTTCCGCCTAGTTCACATTTTCCCTGGTATTGATCTTACCATGTTCAACTCCTTGTGTAAGAGATATGAAGGATCAGCTCGGTGTTGAGTCTCACCTGAAAGAGGCCGAAGTGACTCCAGGTTTGGAATAATCTGCACATCTTGTCTGAAGATGTCAGAGTGACTCAATCTGGGTGTCTTATCTGCAGGAGCTGAGTGTGGTCAGCACCCAGGCATCTGGCTGACTTTGCAGATCTTCCTCCTCGTTTTGGAACCTCCTCATGGGATGTTCCAGTGAAGTCGTGGTGCCTTCATACCATGGGTTTGGCAGCTGGGAGAGAGGCCAGGAGAAGGGACAACCTTAGGTGTTTTCCCCACCTAAACCCAAGCCAGTCTGCAGCTCCCCCGGCTGCTCATCATGATTGAGTGTGCTGGGCTGCAGGATGGTCTGGAGAACTTAAATCTCCATCTGGGAGAAGACCATGGAGAAACCAGCCCATCTTGATTGCAGCTGCTTTTGGCAGGGAGGGTGTCCCCTCTGTGCTGTGGGGGTGCTGTCCATTCTCCAGCTGCAGGAACACACACCTGGGTTACCTTTGGCCAACCCTTGGTTCCCCTCAAGGGTGGGATAACCTTGTCCCTCAAGGGTGAGATAACCATGGGTCAACTCTTACCTGATCCATTGAGGGTGGGATAACCCTTGGATAAGTGTTTTTGTGGGTGGGACAATCCTTGGCCAACGGAATCCTTTGAGAGGGGGGTTACTGCTGACCAACCAGGAGTTAGGAGGGGGATTGCTCTTGTTCAAGTGTTTCTGAGCCCCCCAGTGTGGAATAACCCTTGGCCAACTCTTACCAAGTTCCTCAGGAGTGGGATGACTCGTGGCCAACTGTTGAGTCTCCCAAGAGTGGGATAACCCTCGGCCAAGCGTTGACTTCCTCAAGGGTTCTCCCCTCCCTTACGCACTGTTCCACGCAGACCAGGGGGCTCAGTACCCCTGTCCCAGTGACAGGCAGGGACATTTTGGTTTCTGATGCCTTGGGATACTTTAAAAACACATTTAGTTGCCCAGATCTCATTGGAGAATCTGAAAATTCCTTCTGAATGTCTGCATTCATACATAGGTCTTTTGAACGACCTTAAATTCATGTTTTAGGTATTTCAAGGGCTAGAATGTGTATTTTCTGTAATTTTTTTCTGCTGTTTTCTAGAAAAATGTGAACATTCATTTTCTATTTAATTCATTAAATTATTCAGGTATTTAATTGATAATATCCAGGCAAATTAAACCTTTAGAATGCCTCTTAAACCGTATTTACAGACTTGGTTTCCCTTTAAACTAGAATGTACTTTTTTTTGGAACACACTGATATTATTTGTATTTTCTGTAATTAATTAAAATTTCATTTGCATGCAACACACACAAAAGATTTATTTCAGAGACATCCTATAAAATACATTTCTAAACCACATTCCTAAACTACATTCCTTTCCCAATAAATTATTTGGAAGCAAAAGGTTATACTGTGCCTTGGGGGTTGTAACGGCTCCATTTCTCAGCAGGTTTTTCCATGTCAGGCATCTCATTTTTGGGGAGAAAAAAAAAAAAAAAAAAGAAAAAGTCAATCAGAGGTTGTGGAATTCACCAGAGCAGTAGGAACCTCTCTCCACTTTGAATTGTCCATCTGTTGCTCCTCTTCCACAGTGTTTTCTGTCCTGACATAGTCACCAAAGGGTTCCCTATGTGTCCCTTCATTCTTCCTCAAGTTGTCATTCCCTGCCACCGTCAGAACACTGAGGAGAGTGAGACAATTGCAGCCACCTTCTTCCCTCTGCTTCAGCATCCTCCAAAGCCCCAGCTGGTTGTCCCAGATTTGTGGAGTTGCAAGTGGAGGGAATTTAGTCTACAGGTAGAAGACACTCCCACTGTAGTGACACCACATTTTCCAAGGAGATGTTTTACCTTTCTAGCAGGAGAATATGCTGAGTCTCCTCAAATTTTGGTGTCATGAATTCCCATTCAGGATTGGGAAACACCTCCTGAAACGCAAAGGCAATTTAACATATAAAAAGGAGATTAAGGGTGTGTGTGTGAGGAATTGTGAAAGTCATATTATAGCTGGGATTTTATGAAACCTTGCCTTTCTATGGAGCTTTGATATAAAGATCGCTATCTGGAATTATTGGGAACCACTAATGAGGGCTGGATATCCAATGAGGGGCTGCCAAAAAGGGGATTTATGGACATAATTGATTTCCAAGATGTCATAAAGATACACGAGTCCACTTACTCATGGAGACCTGCCTTGATGCTCTTGCTTTATTCACCTCTAGATTACAGGGTGTGTTTCTGGGCAGCCCCAAATATGGCAAAGCTCATGGCAAATCTGTCAACAACACTGTGCTGATGAAAATACTAAATTGCTTTCCACCTTCACGCCCAAGCTGTTCCAGCCCACCTCCAGCAGCAGATAAAAAGGAATGCCTGGAGCTGTTGGAGCCAGAGAAGACTCTGCAGACTTCTGCTTGCCCTCATCAACTTCTCTGGTCTTTCTGCTCTTCTGGATTTTGACTCTGCTTGGGAAAAACCAGCCATGTCTCGTCAGTCTGTCTGCAGGAGCTTTGCAGTCGGGGGGAGAAAGGGATTCAGCTCCTGCTCTGCTGTTGGTGGCGGATTTGGAGGCGGTGGCGGCCGGAGCAAGATCAGCTACAGCTCGTACTCCTCATCCCGGGGAGGAGGCGGAGGAGGACACTGTGGGGGGTTCAGCAGCCGGAGCCTCCATAACATGGGGGGCAGCAGAGGGATCGCCATAGGTGGATGCATAGGCGGTGGATACGGTGGCGGTGGATACGGTGGCGGTGGATACGGTGGCAGGATGGGCGGCCTTGGTGGAGGAATGAGCTGTGGAGGAATGGGTGGTGGTGGAATGGGAATGGGTGGCTTTGGTGGTGGAATGGGTGGTGGGGGAGGAATGGGTGGCTTTGGTGGTGGAATGGGCAGTGGGGGAATGGGTGGAATGGGCGGCTTTGGTGGTCCCGGTTTCCCTGGGGGCATCCAGCCGGTGCAAGTCGACCCCAGTCTCCTGCGTCCGATCCACGTTGAGATTGACCCCCAGATCCAGCAAGTCAAAACCCAGGAGAAGGATCAGATCAAGACCCTGAACAACCAGTTTGCCTCCTTCATTGACAAGGTGAGAGTTTAGGACTAGGTTTTTTTGGAGGTGGTATGTCAAACAACTTTCTTGGGACGTGGAATGGGAATTTTTTTACTTACCAACTGCTGTTGGAGTTGTCAGACCAATGCCTCAGCATCAAGTTGCAATTAGTCAGGTTTTATTAAGTAGCACTGAACAATAGAGGAGTTTTTGTGCTAATGGAAGATTAAAGAGAACATCTGCAAGGTATTCTGGGGACTGTCTTGCCAAGGCACTTCTACAGCCTCATTTTGGGTGATTCAGGGCAAAGTCATCATTGTAAATTTGATTGTCCTAAGAGTTCTCATTGCTGGGATTTGCTTTTTGATGAAACTTTATTCTCAAAGCCTGATTCTAGAAACTTCAGAGCATTAAACTCCTTTCCAATACTCTTGGATTATTTTCATTTCAAATCGAAGGCAAAGAAATAGAGAATCCTGCCCAAGAGAATGCATGGGCAGTTGGGTAATAAAAAATACATGTTTCTTGACTGGAATGACGATAGCAAAGTCCAAACCTGATGCTATGGAAAATTGGGATGATGTTTTCTGCTGGCAACTTCTATTTGTCCCCAAGGGAGAAGTTCAAAATTACTCAAAACTTAATTGTCTAGTAATAAATAAATTAAAGAACGCTTCTCATGCACTTCAGGAGTTTGAATGACTGAATGAGACATAGATGGGGAATGATTCCCTGGGCTCCCAAATCTCCCAGGAGTTGGATGTCTCCATGGGGAATGTTTCACACACCCTTTGTTGGCTGTAGGTCCGATTCCTGGAGCAGCAGAACAAGGTGCTCTCCACCAAGTGGGAGCTGCTCCAGCAGCAAGGGCCATCGGGGCCCAGGAAGAACCTGGATGTGATCTTTGAGAATTACATCCAGAACCTGCGGAGGAGGCTGGAATCAATCCTGGCCCAGCGGGGCCAGCTGGAGTCGGAGCTGCAGAACATGAGGCAGTACGTGGAGGAGTTCAAAACCAAGTGAGTGTGGGGACAGACAGGGACAGCAGAGCTGGTGTGGAGACCCCGCAGGTGCAGTGAGCAGGGGTTCAGAGCCTCACCTTGTCCTGCCCCCACCACAGGTACGAGGAGGAGATCAACCGTCGCACGGCTGCCGAGAACGAGTTTGTGGTGCTGAAGAAGGTGAGTCTGAAGACACCAGCAGGGATGGGCTGAGGGGGGACAGGAGGTAAAGGCATGGGAAGGACTCAGCTCCAAGGTGGGCAGATCCCAGCAGGAAGAGCCAACAGCTCTTGTGCGATGAGAGAAAGCCGTGGTCCAATTCTGAGATCTTTCATTTTAGGACGTGGACTGTGCCTACATGACCAAAGTTGAGCTGGAAGCCAAGGTGGGAGCTCTGACAGACGAAATCAACTTCCTGAGGTGCATCTATGAGGAGGTAGGAGCTCTCTCTTCCCTTGGGTGAAGTTTGAATGAGGGTGTGGTGGCCAAAGACACTAAGCTTGGGTTGGGCATCTTTGTGGGTTTGATCTGGGGAGGTTGCCTGGAGCTGCTTCTCCTCTCTCCCCTCATCAGATGGTGCCTCTGACTCATGTCTTGATTGCAGGAGCTGTCTCAGATGCAGACGATCAGTCGGGATCTGTCCGTGGTGGTGTCCATGGACAACAACCGGCACCTGGACCTGGACAGCATCATCGAGGAGGTTCGGCGCCAGTACGAGCAGATTGCCCAGAGCAGCCGGGCTGAGGCTGAAGCCTGGTACCAGAGCCGGGTGAGTTGGGAAGGGGTTGAGGCACCTGGGACAGTGCTGCTGTTTGAACCACCTGAATTTTTGGTCACTTGTGTTCCTGATGGATGTCTTTGTGCCCATCCCTACAGTATGAGGAGCTCCAGAACACTGCTGGAAAACACGGGGACAGCCTCCGCAACACCAAGATTGAGATCCAGGAGCTGACCAGGAACGTCCAGAGGCTGCGGGCTGAGATTGAGAATGTGAAGAAGCAGGTGAGGAACCATCACCTCCTCATTGGGTAAAGCTGCATGCTGGCTCAGGATGGGGCTGGGTGGTGAGAGCGAAAGCAGTCATGAAAATTCATGTCCTTCGGAGGAGATGGATTTTTTTGGTCTGTTTTCCCTCCAGTTTTTACCGTGAGGTTGCTCCAGTAGAGGGTGGTCAGCAGGGATCTCACACACTGTTTTTCCCTTCCTCAGAACCAGCAGCTTCAGGCAGCCATTGCTGAGGCTGAGGAGAGAGGGGAGATGGCCGTCAAGGATGCCAGGAGGAAGCTGGAAGAGCTGGAATGTGCCCTGAACAAGGACAAGGAGGAGCTGGCTCGCCTGCTGAAGGAGTACCAGGAGCTGCTGAACACCAAAATTGCCCTGGACGTTGAGATTGCCATGTACAGGAAGCTGTTGGAGGGGGAGGAGAACAGGTACTTGATTGGCATCAATTTGCCTAAATTCTTGACAGATTATGAAATGTGGGTAAAACCCTTGAATCCACACAAAAGATTGATTTTGTGTCATTCACGCTCAAATTCTCAAGTATATATTAATTCTATTAAGCATAAACATACTTAAGTGGGTTTTCTATCTTTAAAAAATGTGAAGGCAAAGGTCGCTAATTTATTTAAAGCATAATCGGAAAATTCTGAAAAAAATACTGAATAAGTTGCTAATTTTTTAAAAGCATAATTGATAAATGAAAACTTGTACAAAAATGGGAAATTCTCAACTGAAGAGCTGTGCATTTCCCAGAGGAATAACTGATCCCCTTTTCCCTCACAGGCTGTGCAATGACAGCATGTCCAACGTCAATGTCTGTAAGTACCTGCCCTGGGCTTCTTCAGAAGTAGTAAAACTTGTTCTTTTGGGAAACAGGTGAGTAACCTGTGCTTCTCTTGCAGCTGTGGTGGGCAGGACGACTGTGTCTGGAGGCAGAGGAGGCATGGGAGGAGGATTCGGAGGCAGCGGCATGGGAGGAGGATTCGGAGGCGGCAGCTGCGGAATGGGAGGAGGATTCGGAGGCGGCAGCGGCATGGGAGGAGGAATGGGAGGAGGCGGCATCTGCGGAGGAGGCAGCAGCTTTGGAGGAGGCAGCATGGGCGGCAGCTGTGGCATGGGGGGAGGAATGTACGGCGGGGGCTTCTCCTCGGGCAGCGGAAGGATGTGCGGCTCCGGCGGGGGATCCTCCTCCGTGCGGAGATGCGTCACCACCACCTCGGTCAAATCTTCGGGGGTGAGATTCTGAGCCCCGAAGGTTGACAAGGAAAGAAGCATCTCCTCTGTCCTCCTGCCAGCAGCCCAGCCTCCCGAAGCCCAGCTCCGCTGTCCTGCAATGGGATGAGCTGTGTCCCTCCCACGCAGCTCATCGCAGCTCCTGGTCCCAGCCGGGGCTTTGGTGGCGGTGCCGAGCGTGTCCCGGCACCAGGAGCTGCCTGGCAGGAGGGGCCGCTCTGCCTTCCTTGCTGTGTTGTACATTTCTTGTGGCAAATGTGTAAAAAACCCCTCTTTCCTCCTGTTCTGTGTCCCTACCTCCCTTCTTTGTGCATCCTGCCCTCCTTCCCCGGGATGTTGCCATTCCCAATAAATTGCAGAGAACATTCACGATGTTGTTGCGTCACTGCTTCGGGAGCCGCGCTGGGCAGGGTGGTTCGTGCGTTGGGGAGCAGCTTGTTGGGAAGCTGAGGGTCATTCTTTGCTCAATGTATCGTACTTGTGCTTTGGTGGAGCCGAACAGGGGGCGGACCAGGGCGGGCGTCCCCGCTCAGGTGATGTCTGACTCTCACCTGAGGGCACAAGGCCAGGTGAGGGGTGCTGGATGCTCAGTTCACACAATGTTCAGTATCTGTGAGCCCACAGAAAACCAAACTGAGGGATACAGAATCCTGCTAAATCTCCTGACATAGGCAATTACCCAGTTCATCCCTGGAATCCTGTAGTTATTCCCACAGAAGATTTCTGTAATTGTTGAGTCTGGAAACCTCCAGCACACAGGGGTCCAGTATCTTCCCAGTCATTGAGCTAATACAGGCTGCCCTGCCCCAGCGTTTTGGGCTCAGCTTTAGGCACACAAAGGCACTCAGTGCCTCAGTGCCCATGTCACATCTCTCCAGATCCGGCAACATTCCTGAAGCTCTAGGAAAGAGGCTTTTAAAATCCCTCTTGGATTTTGGAAGCTCTGCAAAGGGTCTGCTGAAATTTGTGTCCTGCAATTTAGGCAGGAACATTCCCAGGGCTGCGTGGCCAGACCAGTAGAGACCCACAGGGGCTGATGGATGAAGAGAATCAGCAGCAACAGGTGGGAGCTGACATTGGATCAGTCATCTGAGTTTCCTTCCTCCCAATGGTCTTTGGGTTGTGATGAGGGGCTGGCAGGGGAGGAGCCCCTCGGGTGGGATAGCTGGTGAACATGGATAACAATGGATCTGGATGTTGTTCAGGCACCTGCCTCTGGTGCACACCTGGGCTGTGGGATGACCAGGTGGGGTGCACAGCTCGGCACCCAGAGAGCAGGGGGAGCACCAGAGAGCCGTGCACCATCCCTGAGCAGCTGTGGGAACACAGCGGGCTGGGAAGGTGTGATTCACCCCATCCATGAGCTCAGGCACCATCCTCTCCCTGAGAAGTCGAGTAATTTCCCACTGGCTCATCATTGCTTCAAGAGCAGGAGGGAGAGATTTGGAGGAGTTCAGGAGGGGATTTGGGAGAGGAGTCTGGAGTGTTTTATCTGAACTGTGCTGCGGCTCCTCCACCACCCGGAGAGATCAAAGAGGCAGAAAACGCTGTCAGTGATGGTTCAGAAGTCCCACAACAGCCTCTGGGAGATGCTGATGTTCCCAGAGTGGGTCAGGAAGCTGCAGAGTGAGGAAGAAGTCCAAGAAAGGCTGGAGTGAGCTTTTCCAAGTGAGCTCTTGGAAAAGGGAGCTCTCCCCTCTTTGAAGGATGCTGGAGCTGGGATTGTGGCTGGGTTTTGCCCAAATAAAAAAATGCTGAGTAGGCAATGCCTATGTGAAGCTGGTGTTGTGCCAGGAGCACTTTGAGGTTTGGCTTGGGGCAAGAGTCACCTGTTTTGGTGCTTAATCACCTGTTTCAGTGTTTAGTTTTATGAGCCTGTTTCTTCTAAACTTTACAATGAGCTTTACATGGCGTTGCAGCGCTGCTATGAAGAGTCATTGCAACACCTCCTCCACGCTCTTGGTTGGATCAGATGCGAAGCTGGAGCGCGGCTCAGTCTCCATCCACGTTTTCTGCCGAGTTCACATTTTCCCTGGTGTCGATGATTCTGCTGTGCGCAGCTCCTTGCGCAAGAGATCTGAGGGCATGGCTGGAGCCCAGCTGCCTGCCGAGTTTTACCTGGAGGAGACTCAGGTGACTCCAGGTTTGGAATAATCTGCACATCTTGTCTGAAGACGTCAGAGTGACTCAATCTGGGTGTCTTATCTGCAGGAGCTGAGTGTGGTCAGCACCCAGGCATCTGGCTGACTTTGCAGATCTTCCTCCTCGTTGTGGAACCTCCTCGTGGGATGTTCCAGTGAAGTCGTGGTGCCTTCATACCATGGGTTTGGCAGCTGGGAGAGAGGCCAGGAGAAGGGACAACCTTAGGTGTTTTCCCCACCTAAACCCAAGCCAGTCTGCAGCTCCCCCGGCTGCTCATCATGATTGAGTGTGCTGGGCTGCAGGGTAGTCTGGAGAACTTAAATCTCCATCTGGGAGAAGACCGTGGAGAAACCAGCCCATCTTGATTGCAGCTGCTTTTGGCAGGGAGGGTGTCCCCTCTGTGCTGTGGGGGTGCTGTCCATTCTCCAGCTGCAGGAACACACACCTGGGTAACCTTTGGCCAACCCTTGGTCCCCCTCAAGGGTGGGATAACCTTGTCCCTCGAGGGTGGGTCAGCCTTTTGCCAACTGTTTAGTCCATTAATGGTGGGATAATCCTTGGCCAACAGTTGCGTCCTTCCATCGCTGAATAACTGCTGCCAACTGTTGAGTCCCTAAGGGTGGGATAATCTTGGTCAACAGTTGAATCCCGTCAAGGGTTACGTCCTCCCCTCCCTCCCATTCCACACAGTCTGTGGTTCCAGAACCCTCATCCCAGTGACAATCAATGACATTCATGTTTCTGATTCCTCCAGTGGCTTTTGGAAGTGTTTTCCTGAGCTGGTTTTCCAAAGAGTTTGCTGTGTCTATAGCCACAGCTGATTGCTAGGGATGCTTTCAAACCACATTTACCTGCCCAAATCTCCTGTGAGACCATGAAAACAACAAATGCATTTGGGAAGCTTAAAAGCAGGATATTTTTTGACTGCTAAAGTGCTTTAAAATATATATTTCCCTTGACTTTTATTCATGATTTTCAGAAAACAGAATGAAGAAAATGTTGGTGCTCTTTACCAATAAAGTTAATAAATGTAACTAAAATATTTATTTGATAGTGAGACGCAGAAGGTACCTGCAAGATGTCCTCCATATGAGTGTCCAAATCCATTGCCGAGGAGCTGGTGCATGAAATGAAACATTATTGTCCGTCATCATTACAGCATGCCTGGAGCGTCCTTTCCGTCCTCTGTGGTTTGACAATCCCTGTGGCCATTGGAAAAGTGCAAGTAAGGAGTTGGACATCCTTATTCCCTTGCTCTGGTGCTCAGAATCCCAGGACCTGGTTGTGTCAGACTTCCCCACCTGATGCTCTTAGGAAGGAACTAAGCAGCTTCTTTCTGGAGAAAACAGAAATGCTGATCCCTGTTAAATGTTAATGATGTGGCATTTTCCACTTGGAAAGCCATTGCGAATTTTCCGCTTAACAAGAAGATTTGGGGTGTGCTTGGGGGAATTGTGAAAGCCTTGTTCCATCTGGGTTTCACCAAAATCCTTGGCTGGTGTGGAGCGTCAGGCAAAAAAATCTGGAGTCAGACAATCTGTGGAGTCGTTAGGAGCAGGTAGGGAAGTGGGAGGAGGGAAGAACATGACAACATCCCTGTAAAACATATTTTTCCAGATGAAATAAAGATATGGGAGTCCACTTACTCACAGAGACCTGCCTCGATGCTCCAGCTTTTCCTTCTGCACGGCGAAGCGGATTTCTGGGTGGAGTCACCAATTTGGCAAAAATCTGTTAACCGCACCAAGCTGATGAAGACAGTAAATTTGTTTCCTCTTCACGCCCAAGCTGTCCCAGCCCACCTCCAGCAGCAGATAAAAGGGAATGCCTGGAGCTGTGAAGCCAGAGAAGACTCTGAGCACTTCTCTCTGCTCTCAGCACCAGCTCAGCTCTGTCGATCTCTTCTTCTCTTCTTGGATCTTTTGAGGAGAACCAGCCATGTCTCGTCAGTCTGTCTGCAGGAGCTTTGGAGTTGGGAGCAAAAGGGGATTCAGCTCCTGCTCTGCTGTTGGTGGTGGCTTTGGAGGCGGTGGCCGGAGCAGGATCAGCTACAGCTCGTTCTCCACATCCAGGGGGATTGGAGGTGGCAGCGGACGCTGTGGAGGATTCAGCAGCCGGAGCCTCCACAACCTGGGGGGCAGCACAAGGATTTCCATGGGCAGCTCTTACGGCAGTGGCTATGGATGTAGAATTGGTGGCTTTGGTGGAGGATTTCCAGGAGGATTTGGTGGCATTGGAGGAGGTGTCATTGGTGGAGGAATGGGCGGCTTTGGTGGCCCCGTCAGAGGTGGCCCTGGGTTCCCTGGAGGCATCCAACCAGTGCAGGTGGACCCGACCCTCCTGCGACCAGTCCACGTGGACATTGACCCTCAGATCCAGCAAGTGAAGTGCCAGGAGAAGGAGCAGATCAAGACTCTGAACAACCAGTTTGCTTCCTTCATTGACAAGGTGAGAGGTTGGAGCTGGACTTGCTTGGGAATGGGAAAACTGCAGAAATTCCTTTTGCTTTGGAAAGGGAAATACCGTCCTTCTCAGCTCAGTGTTGGGTTGTGATTGTTTCCATGGGGTTCCATCTGGTTTCCTCCTCAGGAAATGTCAAAATTTAGTATCCACAAAGTGGACAACTTTCTCCAGGTTTGGCGGATGCATATTGGTTTTCTCTTCAATGCAGACATGCCAAAGTGATGGGGATATACTCAGTATTTCTTGAAGTCTGTCCTTTTTCTGGGACAATTTTTACTTAAGGAGCTTAAAATCTAGGAATGAAATTTAAAAATTTCCCAACCATTTCTTGTTTCAGTTTAAGTGCAGATGAGTTCCCTTTAAATTGTCTGAACTGGGAGAATATTGGTTATAAGTGTGCTCCACGTTTTTTAAATATATGATGTGTATATAGAATAATTTCTGTGTCTGATAAGAGGAATGTTCTTGAATATGGAGACCAATGGGATTTAATTCGCTGGAAGGTCAAAAAGGATCTGATGCTCCTGAAAATTAATGTCAAAAATCCCAGCTGGTATTGGAAATGATTTGTAAGATTGGAATGGGAGCATTTCAATAGTTACATCATGCCTTGAAAAAAAAAACCCAACAAAGAAAGAGCAGAAATACAGGATGAGAAAAGAGGAGGAATTTAAGGATAATGGGGGAAAAAAGGGCGGAATTTTCCCCTTGGAAGCAGTGGTCATGTTAGGGTTTTGGGGAATGATTCCCATGGCCTTCCAAAGTTCCCAGGAGGTTTGAGCAGTGGGATGTCTCCATGGGGAATGTTTCACACACCCTTTGTTGGCTGTAGGTCCGATTCCTGGAGCAGCAGAACAAGGTGCTCTCCACCAAGTGGGAGCTGCTGCAGCAGCAAGGGCCATCGGGACCCAGGAAGAACCTGGATGTGATCTTTGAGAATTACATCCAGAACCTGCGGAGGAGGCTGGAATCTCTGCTGGGGCAGCGGGGCCAGCTGGAGTCAGAGCTGCAGAACATGAGGCAGTACGTGGAGGAGTTCAAAACCAAGTGAGTGTGGGGACAGACAGGGACAGCAGAGCTGGTGTGGAGACCCCACAGGTGCAGTGAGCAGGGGTTCAGAGCCTCACCTTGTCCTGTCCCACCACAGGTACGAGGAGGAGATCAACCGTCGCACGGCTGCCGAGAACGAGTTTGTGGTGCTGAAGAAGGTGAGTCTGAAGACACCAGCAGGGATGGGCTGAGCGGGGACAGGAGGTAAAGGCATGGGAAGGACTCAGCTCCAAGATGGGCAGATCCCAGCAGGAAGAGCCAACAGCTCTTGTGCAATGAGAGAAAGCCGTGGTCCAGTTCTGAGATCTTTCATTTTAGGACGTGGACTGTGCCTACATGACCAAAGTTGAGCTGGAAGCCAAGGTGGGAGCTCTGACAGACGAAATCAACTTCCTGAGGTGCATCTATGAGGAGGTAGGAGCTCTCTCTTCCCCTGGGTGAAGTTTGAATGAGGGTGTGGTGGCCAAAGACACTAAGCTTGGGTTGGGCATCTTTGTGGGTTTGATCTGGGGAGGTTGCCTGGAGCTGCTTCTCCTCTCTCCCCTCATCAGATGGTGCCTCTGACTCATGTCTTGGTTGCAGGAGCTGTCTCAGATGCAGACGATCAGTCGGGATCTGTCCGTGGTGGTGTCCATGGACAACAACCGGCACCTGGACCTGGACAGCATCATCGAGGAGGTTCGGCGGCACTATGAGCAGATCGCTCAGAACAGTCGGGCTGAGGCTGAAGCCTGGTACCAGAGCCGGGTGAGTTGGGAAGGGGTTGAGGCACCTGGAGCATGTGAAACCCCTGAGTTTTTGGTCACTTGTGTCCCTGATGGATGTCTTTGTCCCCATATCTCCAGTATGAGGAGCTCCAGAGCACGGCCGGCCGGCACGGGGACAGCCTCCGCAACACCAAGATTGAGATCCAGGAGCTGTCCAGGAACGTCCAGAGGCTGCGGACAGAGATTGAGAATGTCAAGAAGCAGGTGGGGGTTGGCCAGTGTCTCATGGGTTCCTCCTGTTTTCCCTCCAGTTTGTGCCATGAGGATGCTGCAGCAGAGGGTGGGCAGAGGGAATTAAGAAATTAATTTTCTTCTCCACAGAACCATCATCTGCAGTCGGCCATCGCTGAGGCTGAGGAGAGAGGGGAGATGGCCACCAAGGATGCCAGGAGGAAACTGGAAGAGTTGGAATGTGCCCTGAGCAAGGACAAGGAGGAGCTGGCTCGCCTGCTGAAGGAGTACCAGGAGCTGCTGAACATCAAGATTGCTCTGGACGTTGAGATTGCCATGTACAGGAAGCTGCTGGAGGGGGAGGAGAACAGGTGAGACCTCCCACCATTGGCTGGGCCAGGGTTCTGTCCCCCCTTGGGTCAGATTCATCTTTAATCATCCCTCACAACACATTCAACATTGAAATCTGATCTCTTTCCTTTTTTCCTCCAAATTTTGAAAACGAAAACAGAAACATGGTCCCCACTGGAAATACTTCTCAGGGGGCTTGATTGATCTTGTATGAATTGGGATAGAAAAGGAATATCTGGGGAAGAGTTTTGCTTCTGACTCTATATAGATTTATGACTGATGTTCCTCTCCCTACACAGGCTCTGCTTAGAGAACCCATCCAACGTGAATGTCTGTAAGTATTCACACGTGATTTTCTCTGTAAAATTACCTTGATCCTTGGTTTTGTGACAATTCCCAGGATGTTGCCTGGTGTTCAATGAGCTTCTCCCTCTCTTCCAGCTGTGGTGGGTAGAACTACCGTGTGTGGAGGCAGATCTGGCAGCTTTGGAGCCAGCAATGGCCTGGGCGGAGGAGTGTGCACGGTTGGCGGTGGGAGCGTCATCGGCGGCAGCTGTGGTGTGGGAGGAGGGATCCTCAGTGGTGGCTTCTCCTCTGGGAGTGGGAGGATGTGCAGCACTGCAGGTGGCAACTTCATGGCCGGGGGCGGCTCCTCCTCAGTGCGGAGATGTGTCACCACCACGACGGTCAAATCCTCTGGGGTCAAATACTGAGCCCTTACCTCCGTCCTCCCGGGGAAAGCAGCACCTTCCTCTTCCTCCCACCAGCAGCACAGCCCCTTCCATCCCCTTTGGTATTCAGGAGGAAACAGTTTCTGGGGGAAATCTCCCCAAAGTGAGATTGAAAATGAGACAAATCCCTCTGGCCCAGCCTGGCCCTCGCTGACCCCACTGGGGTGAAACATCTCCCTCGTGAGTCCCCGGCACTGCAGAGCTCCCCAGGGCTGCTGCACCAGCTGAGGAGGAGCCTGTGGAAAACTGCTCTTTCCTGTCCCTTTTAAGGCCCGTGTTTCCCTCGCCCCCCATGGGTCCCCTGCATCCTGCTCCAGCTGTGTCAGGAGCCCACATGAACAGAAGGAAGGAGATGATGTCCCATAGTCAGATTTAGGAGTGAGAAACAGGTCTCTGGAGTTGTCCACCTTCTCCAGGTGGAGTAACGTGGCAGCTTTAATGTTTTATGGATCCTTTTCCCTTTTCTCCTTCCTGCCTGGAGTGTGTGGCCCTGTTACCCCTCTGTCGTGTGAATCAGCTGCTCCCTACCAGTGCCCTGACCCCAGGGTCCTTCAGTACCAATAAACTGCAGAGAGATGAAGATGTTTTTGTGTTGTCTCCTCACTCAATGCTCCCCAGGGGAGAGGAAATATGGTTTGCCCTGGATCAGGGCGATTGCAGGACAAATACAGACTGAACAGGAAAATAATTGAGAGCAGCTCTGGGAGAAGGACTTGGGGTGCTGGAGGCTGAGACTTGCACCTGCCCCAGCCCAGAGAGCCCTGGGCCTGGGCTGAGCCCCCAGCATGAGCAGCAGGGGAGGGGGTGTTCTGCCCTGCTCAGGTGTTCTGCCCTGGGGCTCGGCACAGGGAGGATGAGGAGCTGCTGGACAGAGGCCAGAGGAGGCCACGGAGCTGCTCCAGGGCTGGAGCCCCTCTGGAGCCAGGCTGGGAGAGCTGGGGGTGCTCACCTGGAGACAAGTGAAAGGAGAACTTTGAGCTCCTTCCAAAGGGCTCCAGAAAACCTGGAGAGGGACTTGGAAAGGGAGTGACGGGACAAGAGGTGATGGCTTCAAACTGGAGAAGAGGAGAATTAGATGGGATGCTGGGAAGGAGCTCCTCCCTGTGAGAGTGGTGAGGCACTGGAATGGACTTCCTTGAGATTGCCCCATTGCTGGAAAGTGTCCAAGGCCAGGCCAGGTGGGGCTTGGAGCAGCCTGGGATAGTGGAAGATGTCCCTGCCCATAGCAGAGGGTGGAATGGGATGAGCTTTAAGATTCTGTCCAACCCAAACCTTTCCATTATCCTATTTTGAGCTGATTTCAATGATCTTGTGGGAATGTCAAGGTGTTACCTTGAGCACCACCCTGAGAACTAGGATTCATTGTTCCCATTTGGGATTTGGGTTGGCTGGAGGTGGGTGGGAGCTTGGAGCAGCAGTCTAATGGAAGGTGTCCCTGCAGGAGGTGGAACTGGGTGGGTGTTAGGATCCCTTCCCACATTCTGTGATCATCCAATTCCAGCT